>NC_056739.1:407380917-407385917 GCF_019279795.1 Protopterus annectens
AACTGAGAAAGTAGCTGGTGTAGGTCTAATCCTATCCCCCTGTCACACACACAGTGCAAATATGAACATCCCACACTCTGCTGTGTCCAGCCCTGAATCCTGCCTGTCTGTACAATCCCACTGTCTGCAAACAATATAATATAGCCAGTCACACTACCCTCCTGTAGACTTTACATACCACTCTTAATGGTACTTGTCTGTCACAAATAATTCCTGACTCCCCTCCCCACCACACATAACCTGCCTGTACTCTCTCGTACACCTCTTCCCCATACTGTCCATTACTCTGATCTGGTGTTCCCAAGTAGTTAGACCTATCCACATTCCAAACTGTATGCCCTGCTTTGTCACCATTCCTCTATACACCACCCCATTCACACACATATATTCTTACTTAGTCCTGCTGACCATTATTCTTCCCTGCTATACAACATAACCCCACCTCCCCAGGGTCACCCCAACCTGTCCCTTAATCTCACTACAGACCACAATGTCATCTGCAAACTGCACAGTCAACAGGGGCCCCTGTCTGATCATGTCTGTAAACCTGTCCCTCACCACTGCAAATGTGAAAGGACATACAGCTGACCCACCTCCACCTTAAATCCACCTGTCATATCAAAACCAGAAATTACTGCTGTCACACTAGCTTCCTATATATCCTGTGGTGTCTGACAGACTCCTCTGGTACCCTTGATTTCCACATACAATATGACAACTACTCTCCAGGCAGCATGTCATATGCTCTCTGTAGGTGCACATAGACACAATGCAGCTGCATCTCAGCCTCAGTGCAGAGCTCCGTTAACACTTGTGGATCAACATTTGCATCTGTAATGATCTTACCTGGCAGAAAACCATACTGCAAATCATCAGTCATCACCATGTTCTCAACCTAGCTGCCACCACCCTTTACCATTACCTCATCCTGTGATCGATCAATGTTATCCCTCATTTGTTACCACAGTTCTGCAGATCACCCTTGTTCAGATAAGCAGTACCCATACATATTCACCAACATCTCACAAATCCTCTCACTTTCCAAGATTACAGTAAACAATCCCATTAAAAATACCACTGCCATGTCTCAGAAACAACTCCAAGCATCCACAGGTATGTCACCTGGAACAACAGGCTTTCCACTGTTAAACCCCTCATAGCTATCCTTACATTCCCCTTGATAATATGTTGCACCTCCTGATTAACCATACCCACCTAAGACAACCTACCCTCCCTCCCCCATTTTCCTCATGGAACAGGCCATCAAAGTGATGTTTCCATATGTTCTAAACACACTCCTAGCTTGTATATCTCACCCATATTCCTTTACCACCCTTTTGTGCTGCACACCCTCCCTAGCTATGTGCCTCTGTCTAGCCAATAACTACAGGCCCTATACACCATCTGTGCTGTCCAATATTACATATAACCCCAGACTCCACATCTGTATGTCAGACTCCACATCCATAGCCATGTGCAACACGCTCTTTGCCATACACTCCATCTATTTATACTCATGGCTACTCTCTACATCTGTCTGTCAATCCCACTTCTCCTTTGCCAACACCTTTCTCTGCATTCTCCCCTGTACTTCTTCATTCCATCACCACATGTTTAGGAGCAGTCATCATCTGGGCAGCATGTCAACCTGTGTCTGATTGAGCATAGTAGGTCACAGGTGCATTAATGTAATGCTGAGTATGAGTATAACTAGGACACATCCTCTGAGGGCAATCAGAAGAACATCCCCACATATGTCTGTGGCCTCACAGGCAACTATCCAACCCACCCTGCAATGGAGATCAGCCACATCACATATACACACACCATAGCTACAGACGACCAGCTTCGGACATGTTTAGGACAAACATCACCCCCATGGCTCAACATCAGTATAGAAGGATATGCACACCACATGCACCCTGACCCTCACCATCAATCAGGTGCAAACTGCCTGCTTACACATAATGCTATGCATGTCCATACAATTCTACTAGGTACTGGAGTATTATTTGATGTAATGGTGTGGCTACTGATACTCATTACTAGTGAGCTGTCTCTGTAAAGAACTATGGATCATGTCTGATTTCCTGTGATGTGTTTTAACCTGTTTATGTCTTCCAGGTGTGATGCAGAGGTTTCCAGCCTATGATGTCCAGGAGACAGCAGCCATAACTTAGGCCATCCTGAAACACTACCACTCCTTCTTCAGTCGGGGTCGCCAACACCAGTGGAAGAGGACATCCCTCTGGGAAGACCTAACACAGAGAGTGAACACCTTGGGGAACTGTGGCTGCACATATGAGCAGGTCAGGCAGAGAGCAACTGACAAGATTCGGCAGGCACAGCAACAGGCTGCTGCGGTGGTGAGGGACCATTCTGCTACTGGTGGGGGGCTAGGCAGAGAGGCCCCACTTACAGCAATGGAGGAACTCCTTGCCAACATGTATATATGTATGGAGATGCATATATGTGGACAAATCTATACATAACACACACACACACACACACACACATATATATATATATATATATATATATATATATATATATATATATATGTATATATATATATATATATATATATATATATATATATGTGTATATATATATATATATATATATATATATATATATATATATATATATATATAAATATATGTATATGCATAGATAAATATACAGAAATATATGACAGCTACAAACACATGCACTCTGAGGGTCATGCTGCTGCACACTAGACATCTACATCTGAAAATGCATTCACTGGATGTATTCTTTAAAATGGGGAGCTATGACATCTGTGCTGTAACAGAGACCTGGTTAAAGGTAGCAGGAAGCACCCTTGCACTACCAGCCTATTACCCATTCCACATCTCTTGGCTGCAGAACTGTGACTGAAGCTCCACATGTGGTGGTGTTTCCATATTCATTAAGGAGGCACAAACCTCCAGAGTCTTGACCAACTTCGGCATTACAAATCCTGCAGGCATAGCTAACATTGGGTAGGACAGTAGTTCAGGTCGTAGCCTGCTATAGGTATCCAAACATGTCCCAACACCCACACTCCTTGTCCCTAAACACCCTGGAGGTTGATATTGTCCAGCCTAACACTCACATACTGGTTGACTTCAACTACCCCCACCATTAACTGGGAAAGCTACTTATCTACCAATGCACATGCTCATCACATTGGCCTGTTCCTTCCTACCATGGGTGACTGTTGCTTGACACCAATAGACAACTCCCCTTTGTTATATCTGAACACAAATTAATCACCTTTGGAAATCCATGGCCCTCCCTTGCCCCCACCCCCTGCACAGGTAACCACCATGAAAAGCCTTTCCAATGCTGAATATGGCCTCATAACAACAGAGGTGGCTAACCTCATGGCAGCCATGCAAATGGAGACTAGGTGCATGACAGCTGAATCAAACAACAATGCACTATGAACATAGGTTCATAGGTACATAGGTTAGTACTAAGCTAACTGCCCTTGCAAGCCATTTTTAAGCCTTGCCAATTATCCCTTGTGAGACTCAAACCCTGCACCTTGTGTTTGTAAGGCAAACACCTTAACCATTAGGCCACCCTCCAAACCCCGTACACAAATGCATGGGTACTGCCATATCCACTACAACCAGGATACTCATCTCCACTAAAACGAAGCTGATCTGGTGGGCACTTTCCATACAGACACTGTACAACAGAATTCGGGAACCAATATGGAATAACACGAAGTCCCAAGACTAGAAATCAACACATCATCCTCAACTGAAGGTTAAGATCCCTCATCAAATACTACAAAGTTAACTGTGAGAACAGAATTGGAGCACATAGTGAAGACAACCACAAGGTCTCATACAGTTATGTTAAGAATATCCATGCCAATAGCAAGATTTGTTCTAAGCTACTAGACAATGGAACCTTCCAGACTGAGCCAAGAAATACTGCCAATATACTGGCTGGCATCTTGAGTGCAAACATTACCCCTCACTCCCCCCACAAAGGACCAGTCACAATACCAGTACACCACCAGGCACCCAGTATTACTGCAGCACAAATTAAAACAGCACTGTCCAAGGCCAAGAATACAGCTTCTATGGGACTTGAGAATATCCCAGGCTGTGTTCTACATGAACTACAGAGTGACCTAGCACCTTACCTGTGTGCCCTGTTCAAGTACAGCCTCACCTCAGGCTTTGTCCCTACTGAATTGTATACTGCTACAGTCACCCCTCTCCACAAATGAGGTGTAATTACAGACTCTAGGAAATACCACCCCAACTGCCTGACAAGTCTGTTATGTGAAGCTATGGAATGCATCATCATGCACCTAATAAACAGGGGTATGGGAATCTACAGACTCAGGATCCCACACAGTTTACCTTTGTGAAGGGTAGGTCACACTTGTTCATTCCACCTGGTCATCTTCTTGGTGTCAGTCACCTGAGCTGTGGATGAAGGCAAGGTGACACATACAGCCTACATTGATATGGCCATAGCCTTTGATAACATGCCTCACTCACTAACTAGGTGGAACAGAGGCAAAAACACAGGGGTAGATTAGACATACTGGTGTCATTCATTGAGACAGTTGCAGATGTAATTGGTTTGTTGTAACATCCTTTATGAGGAATATGACGTCAGTAATACCCATAGATGTGTGTATTTACTGACTGTATTCCCCAGAGTCCCCAACTGATTTACCAAGGACACCAACTGTGTGGTGAACACACAAAACATAATAGGTAGACATGTGGCCAATCTGCGGACAGCATGCCAGTGGAGAGGTATGTCAGAGACATAGCACTGTGAGTCATCCCGTCACACACTAATCACACACTAAATGTATGTCCTCACAAACCCTGTCACTCTATCAATCCACCATGTGTATAACAGCACTGATGACATTGAATATGTTCTCAAATCTGTGGATATGTACCCCATGTTGGTTGGTTGTTTCCACATGTCCTGTTCTGTGACATATTGCCATCCAC
>NC_056739.1:407390917-407415917 GCF_019279795.1 Protopterus annectens
AGTATCTGCTGCCATCCCATTCAGCCACCTGAGTCCCTTGCATGCTCACATCCATACCATAGATACAACTATCAGAACATACTACTCCATTCAGCAATTGATAGAAAGAGTGACTTACCTTGTGGCTGTGCCAGTATTGAGGATGGTGCTGGAGGGCTGACTATGTCGGATGCACATAGTACACTCCCTACACATGTTAAAGCACAGGTTGTGTCATAATTGGCATCCCTTTTACTGTATGTGCGAGTCAGAGAGAGGAGACATTCCCTGAGTCCCTACCATGTCAGTCTATGTGCTATGTGTTGCCTCTTTGCCAAGGCCTGGGCATACTGGGCATGCCAACTTCTGCCTATATGGGCAGGCTCAGGTGGTTCCTCCTCCAAGTCGGCTCTGTGCCTGTGCTGGCTTTGGCAATGGTGGGGGTCTTTGTAGCCTTGCCACATGCTGTTCCTGCTGCAGCTGTTTCCACAGGATCATATTGCGTAACATGGCACATACTATGAACATTTGTGTACATGTAGCTGGAGGGTACTGCAAGGCCCCACCGGATATCTCCAGGCAGCTTAACCGTGACTTGAGCATCCCAAACACACACTCTGTTATGATTCAGGTTTGTGCATGTGCCTCATTATGGCGTTCTTGTTCAGGTGTGTGTGCATTTCTGAGGGGTGTCATCAGCCAAGGCCCCAGTGCGTAGCCAGCATCCCCCACTAGTTGGCCATATGGGATGTCCCGACTGCCAAACCTCTGGTACAGGTGTGTCATATGCCAGATGTGGGAATTGTGATAGCTTCCAGGGCTGCCAGCAGACACATTCAAGATAATGCCCTGGTCATTGCACATGACCTAGCAGTTGATGGAGGGGAAGCCCTTGCAGTTTATGTAGACTCTACCCCGCTCACTGGGTGGTGCTTTGATGTGTATGTGAATGCAGTCTATAGCACCCACTACCTAAGGGTATTCTGCTATTTGGTGGAAGAAACACATACTGCTGGTCAGAACCTTATGGGTGATGAGGAAATATATGTGCTCACCAGCATGTGCTAACATGGCATCCAGGAACTGGTGGAGTACCCTGGATGCTGATGCCTGTGAGTTCCCCATGATATCCCCAGTTGCCCTTTGGAAGATACCTGTGGCTAGTATTCATAAGCCTACACATACCTTGGTATCCACTGGGATGGGTTCCTCTCTGTTGTTTCTGAGTGTGAGGCGGGGCTGGCACAGCTCAACAATTTGCTGTAGAATGTCCCTGTCCACCCTATAGCACTCCACTATCTCCAGCCCATGTAGCCCCTGGTAGGTTACCGTGGGTTTGTACACTCTTCTCCTCCTACTCACTGTGGGATGGTCATCAACATTCACATCCTCACCACCTTCAGCCTCCTGCAGATACTGATGTATGACAGCAACAGCAGCCCCTATCATTTTGTTAGTTTTGTCAGGTAAAATTTCCCCATCTGTGTACACCAGGGTGTAGAGTTTGTGGGAAAAACCAGAGTGAAAGAGGTTTGCATAGTTTATAGTACTGTGCTGGGCTGCTGTCTGTGTAGTTGGCTGATTCTGATACATTTCACCAGCCAGCTGCTATGCTAGTTCTCCTTGATTGCCTTCCTACTGCTGTTTTCCCTTCCCTTTGCCTTCCCATTTAAGCCTGGAGGCTTGCCGCGCATACCTAGTTCTCAGATGTGAACTGAGCTGCTATTTCCTGATTTTTTTTTTAAACCGGTACATGGTGCGCGCACACATTTAAGCAAGGAAAACAGTGCTCAACAATGTGAGACACACCCCCTTCCTTAGCTGTGCTTAGCTAAGAACCGACAATGGCCACAGGGCTCCAATAAGATTACACCAAGCTTGACGCACCCCCTACTGAAATCATCCTCTTGTTCTGCCTACATGGTTCCCTATATTCCTGCACCTGCAAGGTTAGGTGCAGGCTTCCAGTAGGTAGAAATGTGTGATTCAGTGTAGGTCCCTTCATTTGCATACCCCAGTGTGCAGGTCCATAGGTACATTTCCCAAGCACACCCTTTCAACTTGGCAACTAGTGCTCCCTTGTCTTGTTTACAGTCTGCCTGCCACTGACTATAATGGCAAAATGCTGATTTTTGTTAAAAGGCAGTTTTTTTCTTTTCTTTTTTTTTATTTTCCGCATCCCCATGTTTGCGCGCCGCTGCCCTTAGCTTAAACGGCTGAGATCGGCCAAGAAAATAAAAGTTTTATTTTTATAATATTTATGTGCCTTTTAATGCCAATGGCCTTATATTTGGCCATTGGCTTCTCTCTTCTACATAATACATGCTTTTCACAAGCTGTCATGCCTCCATCTTGTCAGATGCAAAAATGTATTCAGCTACTAGCCGAATACACTTTTGCACTGACAATGTTCCTATATGGAATCCATTCAGCTTGCTAGATCACAAAATCACCTCATTTGCATGTTTTTCACCAGCAAATTAGGTGATTTGCATACTGAATGAAATTCTGTGCAGGAACAGTATAGGGCCACTCGTGCACGCTAAAATAGCCCTACCCTGGATTGCATGGCAGCCATATTGCGTGCAGGAGCTGCTACACTGTTCTTGCATGGAATTTGGCCATTGATGAATCCGGCCGACTGTGTTTACTGTGACTTATAAAATTCAGTTTAAGACCTAGATCCTAAAGAATACTATCACTATATAAATAGTTTATGCTAAGTTAATGCTGAAGAATTTGCCATTTATACTTCTATCATAATTCCTATAGTTCCAGAGATATGACCATTTGTTTGAAATGTGAAGAAGTAATCTGATTATGTCAAAAAAATAGTCTTTTAGACTCTTTTCACAGGACAACTGAAGTGGTACTTTTACTAATAAGGGAAACTTGGACAAGACATCAGGGAACTTCCCCTACTCTTGGTAGTCAGCGGAAGAGTTTGTGCACTACACATCATGACTTACTGTTTCCTGTCCAGGTGTGAAGGCAACCAGGAGGAATAGGGGAAAACATGGCTGATTCAGCTTTTGCTAAAACTGGAGTGAAAGTTGCTGAAAATGTAGTTGAAATGGTAGAATCCCTACCAAAAGTTATTTCTGATGATGTGGGTGCAGAAATAAAGCAGTGAGGTTGGAGGAAAAGGCGATTGTAGGTGAAACAGAGATGGCCTAAGAGGAAAACATTCAGAGGAGATTGTTTGAAGGAGAGACGGTAACCTCTGAAAAAATGGATAGTCACAACCTTCCAATCGGGGGAGGGTTGCAGGAAGGAATGGTAAACCAAAGTGAGATAGAAAATAAAGAAGCAATTTCATGGAGTGACATTATGGAAAAATAGAAGAAAAAAAGGAGGAGAAGAGACTGTGCCAGAAAATGTTCCACAGACAAAAACGTATGTACAAACTGTTGGAGAAGGACCAAAGAAGAAAGAAGAAAAAAAGAAAAAAAAAAAAGAAGTACAGTACATTTGCAGATTTTGCACAGTAAAAAAGAAGAACGTTTGGACAGGTATGAGGTTTGGGACTCTGTCATAGCACCTCTGGGTGTCAAAGCAAAAGAGGTAAGAGCATTTGTTTTAAGTAATAAAGAGACTTTGTTATGACTTGATATTTGAGACTGGGTAGGCCATGGAATTTTTTGGGGTGCATATGAACAAAAGAAAAATATTTATCCATGGTGAGAACATGTGGTGCAAGCCTTTTACAGACAAACAATGAAAAGAACACTGATCCAGTTTAGAACTGAAGTTAAAGCAAAAGAACTGAACGGACATTTGTTAACTATATGTAAAGAAGTAATGGACACTACAAAAATATAAGATGAAAGAAGACTGTCGACTTGGGGATGGGAATGTGGAGTAATGCTAAAAATGGAAAATGATAATGTTGTGCATGTACCTAGTATTATTAATGTTCATGGTAATAGGGGGTTTGTGAAATACAGGAGTCAACCAAAAACTTGTTATTTTTGTGGGAAAAATAATCATTTAATCAATGAATGTGATAAAAATATGTTATTTATGTGGAAAAGCAGGTAACAATGCAAAAAATGTGATTTAAAGTGCAATGAAATGTGGCAGTACTGGTCATTCATGGCTAGAATGTGAAATGAATGTGCAAGAAAATGAAAATTAAGTTATACAGGGGAAAGAGACAGAAGAATGTGTTATACAAGAAAATGTACAAAAAGATGTGACTGATAAAAAGGCTGTACATGAAGTTGAAGAAAATAACAAGGGAAAAGAAACAGAGGAGACAAGTGAGAAATAATCTGACTGGTTTGCAGTAAGAAATAAAAATAATTCAATAGGGAAAAGAGTTAAAGAAAGGAAAAGAAAATTCAAAAACATAACAATTAGACAAAATAAGAAAGGAAAGAGAGAACATTTTTTTATACTAACTGTTCTTAAAAACTGAAAATATTAGCTTTAAATGTGAACAGTATGAAAAATCTTAACAGGAGAATATGTATATTATTACAATGATGTGCTGCAGTGATGCATATATTGCTTTAGAATATATCCGATTATTAACAGAGGAAGAAAGAAAGCAAACTGAAAAACTTTGGAATTGTGTGGTAGTTTGGAACATGGGAAAGAAATGTGCTTGGTCACATGTATATTATGTCAAGAAAGCATTAACATATTAGATGTAACCAAAGTGGAACTAAGACGAATTATGGTAATAGACCTGTGATGGAAAAAATATGTGTATAGAATTCTAGCTTTATATGCATATGTAAAAAAAATGAGAGAGAAATGTTTTAAAATATTCTTGAATATGTTTGTGTAAATATGGATATTATAGTGGTGGGCAATTTTAATTATAATTTAAGAAAAAAATAATAGAAATTGTGATGTTAAAGTAATTAAAGAAATTATGAGAAATAGAAAGGTAAGTGTATGGAAGAATAACCACCGGACCTACAAAATAAATGAAATTAGGACAGAAACTGATTATTTTTTAATATCTGATAGGTCAAAAAAAAGGAATTATGTATGCTAGATTTTTGGATCATGTGGCTATATGGATTAAAGTACAGGAAAACGAAGACTATCCCCTGGATTCAGCAAGCTCTGCATGGCGTGCAGGAATAATGCAGGAGCTGGAGGCAATATGGCTGCGAAGAGATCCAGGAACAAGTTCCCAGGATGTGAATGAGCGCTCCTGCACTATTCCTGCACAGACACAGCTCCTGTATGCTAGTTACCCAATTTGCAGGTGAAAACCATGCAAATGAGGTGAATTAGTGATCCAGGAAGCTGGCAGCCATCCATGCAGGATTAGTGTAACCTGCAGAAATGTACTTGGTTTCTGCAAACTACAAAACGGAGTCATGACAGCTCCAAATAAAGGGTGTATATTTTGTGGAAAGCATGCCAATGGCCAAATATATGGCAACTGGCATGGAAAACAGTTGCAAATTAAAATAAAACAAGTTTTATATATTTTTTTGGCCGATTTCAACAGATTAAGCATAGGGCAGCAGTGCACAAATGGGATCGGCTGGAAAATAAAAGTAAAACCCTGAAAAAAGGTTTTTCTGCAAAATCACAATTTTGCCATTATAGTCAATGGCAGGCAGAAGACAACAAGGCCAGTGAATAGTGGTTGCTAAGGGGGAAGGCTCAGTGTGGGACTTTTAACTAGGCAATAGCAGGCAATTCTATGCAAATGAGGGGAATGATACTGAATCACAGATTTCCTCTCATGCTCACTATAGCAAATAATAAACTAAAAATATCAGCGCAGGCAGAAAAACTTAGAATATATGTAGATAAATATAAAGGAAAATTACAAAATAAGTAATTTATTGATGGCACCGTGTAGGTGCAGGAAAACCATGGTGCAAGCCTAAGAGTTAGCTGACATCATAGAGGAGTGTGTCAGGCATACTGTAAACTTATTGGAGCTCTGTGGCTCGGGTTTGCCCTTAGCTTAATGACACAAAACCAAACCAGTGGGCTTTCAGGACAAGAACACCGTCAAAACAAACTTTTATTGCACAAAAAATAACAGATTAAGCATTTTCAACCACTTGTAGCACAGAATCTAAACACACATTTTTTAAAAACCATTTAAATACCTTGTTAATTGTCACATGATCTTCAAATAAATCAATTAACAAACAAAAATGGTTTTCCTTAAACGAAAACTTTACCTAAAACCAACATTCTAATAAATAGCATGTCATTAAAAATGTCATGATATTCTGTGCTACTACATAATCATTTCACTATGAAAAAAAATATATATGTATATATATATATATATATATATATATATATATATATATATATATATATGTGTGTATGTATATATATATATATATATATATATATATATATATATATATATATATATACACACACACACACACACATAATATAAATACTTACGTATAAGAATTTCATTTGCAAAATATGGAGCTGTTAAAATATTGGTGTTACTCTTACTTAAATATCATACAATATGATATTGTCACACTTAGGCATAAGGCTATAAAACATAAGATCTAAGATTCAGTATACTGGTTATGCCCTTAGCTTAGCAGAGCTAAGGAAGGAGGTGTGTCTGAAGCTGCCTAGCACTCTTTACATTGCCTAAATGGGTGTGTGCACCACACACCAGGGTTAAAACAAAAAAAAGTAAACCAGGAAATAGCAGCTCCATTTACATCTGAGCACTGTGTTTGCGCGGCGCACCCCTGGGCTTAAACAGGAAGGCAAGGGGAAGGGAAAACAGCAGTAGGAAGGTAATCAAGGAGAACTAGCATAGCTGGCAGGTGAAATGTATCAGAATCAGCCAATTACACAGGCAGCAGCCCAGCCCAGCACACTACTATAAACTATGCAAACACCTTTCCCTCTGGTGTTTCCCACCAACTCTACACCACAGGTGTACACAAACAGGGAAATTTTACCTAACAATAGCAACAAAATGATAAGGGCTGCATTCACTGTCATAAATCAACATGTGGAAGAGGCTGAGGGAAGTGAGGATGAGAATGCTGATGACCAACCCACAATGAGGAGAAGGGGAAGAGTGTACAGACCCAGGGTAACCTACCAGGGCTACATGAGCTGGAGATAGTGGAGTGCTATAGGGTAGGCATGGATTGTTGAGCTGTGCCGGCCACGCATAAAACACAGAACCAGCAGAAGGGAACCCATCCCAGTGGATACCAAGGTATGTGTAGGCTTAGTAATACTAGTCACAAATACCTTCCAAAGGCCAACTGGGGATATCATGGGGATCCCACAGGCATCAGCATCCAGGGTACTCCACCAGTTCCTGGATGCCATGTCAGCACATGCCAGTGAACACATATATTTCCTCAACACCCGTGAGGCATTGACCAGCAATATGCGTCTCTTCCACCAAATAGAATACCCTGAGGTAGTGGGTGCTATAGACTGCACACACATACACATCAAAGCACCACCTGGCAAGTGGGGTACAGTCTACATAAACCACAAGGGCTTCCCCTCCATCAACTGCCAGGCTGTGTGCGATGTCCAGGGCATTATAATGAATGTGTGTGCTGGCAGCCCTGGAAGCTATCATGACTCCCACATTTGGCATATGATGCAACTGTACCAGAGATTTGCCAATGGGGACATCCCATATGGCCACCTAGTGGGGGATGCTGGTTACGCACTGAAGTCGTGGCTGATGACACCCATCAGAAATGCACACACAACCGAACAAGAACTTCATAATGAGACACACTCACAGACCAGAATCATAATAGAACATGTGTTTGGGATGCTCAAGTCACAGTTCCGATGCCTGGACATATCTGGTAGAGCCTTGCAGTATTCACTAGCTACATGTACCCAAATTGTCATTGTATGTGCCATGCTACACAATATGATCCTGCAGAAACAGCTGCAGCAGGAACAGCATGGGGCAGGGCCACACAGCCCCCCTACCATTGCCAAGGCCTCCACAGGCACAGAGTGACTCAGAGGAGGAACAACCTGAGCCTGCCCCAGTAGGCAGAAGGAGGCATGCCCAGTATGCCCAGGCCTTGGCAAAGAGGCTATGCATAGCACATACACTGACACGGTAGAAACCCAGGGAATGACACTTCACTCCAACTCGCACATACAGTAAAAGGGATGCCAAACATGACACTATCTGTGCTTAACCATGTATAAGGAGTGTACTATGTGCATCTGACATAGCCCTCCAGCACCATCCTCAATACTGGCACAGCCACAAGGTAAGTCATGCTCACTATCAATTGCTGAATGGAGTTGAATGTTCTACCACCTGTATCTATGGTATGGATGTGAGCATTTTAGGGAATTGGGTGGCTGAATGGGATACCAGCAGATAGTAGACACCCATATTGGCAGCATGAAATCTGTAACAAATACGGGTGTCAGCATAGTAACCAGTACTAGACAAGGTGACAAAACCCTCTGGAGCACATGTGGTGGGCCAAATGTGTGTCCATAGGACACACACATGCATGTCAGTGAGCCTCACATACTCAACAACAGTCCCAGCCAGCAGGACAGGTGTAGACAAACACAAAAAAAGCAGTGCTAAGGCCTCTGATTGCTGGATATGGAGAACAGCCCCCATCCAGACCTATACAGACAGACTATAACAAGTCAGGCAGTGGGATGTTAGTTATGAAGGGTAAGAAGACTAAAACTGAAATGTAGGTCAATAAAACCTAAGAACTGTAGTACACTGATATGCCTCTAGCCTGCATGATAGGTCAAAATACAGAATGAAATGGAGTACCTGAAATACCAGTACAGTCATAGCAAATGTATACAGTTGTCAGGTGTGACCCCCCCCTTCCACAACCCTATGTAGAAATGTAGTAACATGTACGTGTAGGTGTAATAGTGGAGCACAGATTACCTGAGCCAGCCAAAGTAGCAGGATAGATTGTAGCATGTGTACAATATGCAGGGCTATGTGTGTTAGGTTGGTGTGTGTTGTATATTGTATGAGAGTGGTCAGCATGTAGGCATGGTGGGTTGTGTCCTTGTGGCCAATGACCAGTACTGCTGATGACAGGGCCAAGTTCTCACACCTGCAGTGCCAATCACAATGCATCCCAGCAAGACACATTCCAGCAGTAAGCCATGCCAATTGTTTGGATGTAATATCTGTCACCATCTGAAAGATGGACATGGCATGAATGTGGGCCCAGACATACAAACAGTACACAGGTGGAAGTACCCTAGACAGAGAGTGTATAAAATGTTGCTGTCAAATGGACACACCATTGGAATTATACATACAGGTTAGCAGCACATTAGTTGGGTTTGTAGTATAGAATACTGATGTCATCTGGCCAAACACTGGCAGACCACAAAAGTCAAAAAGCTGATATCCCTGCACAAGCGAGCATAAGTGGAATTCCCTACATATATCTGTGAGTCAGCTGCAAGTAACATTCATTGCACACATGCACCCAGCTCACCCCACCATCAGCCACAGGTACCTTACAGGTCTTATCCCTGCTGTTGGGAATGAATACAATATGGCCCCCACCTCTGTATGGGAATAGCCACAGAATGCAGCATGCTGAAGAGGTGTCCCATGCAGGTGTGCCCCTAGCTGTAAGCAGCACTCTGCCAGCATCCACATCACTGGATCAATAAACTATTGACATTAACACCTTGCACACCTACCCTGTCACCCCAGGGGAATATAGTGGCTTGCAGCCTGGGACTGTAGGAGTGACACATTGCAACGACCGGCTACAGATGGCCTGCATCACTACCAAATGCCCTACAGTCCTCTATCAAAGGCCTGTGTCTCACCCATACTGCCAATGTATGTTATCTCATGGAGTCCCAAATAACGCCATATCACAGTCCACAGAACACAAATGCAAGACCATGTCGACAAATCCAGGTAGCATGTCCACCATGTCCTACTGCATGAACTGTGGACCAACCCCTAAATACTGCTGTGATGAAGTGATAACTATGGGGATACTTATCAGATATCGCTTGCATAATGTTAGGAAGCAGATAAAATAACAGAGGGAGGGGTAGAAGCATGGACGCCATGGAGTGTGTGAAGTCTAAAACTCTAATGTGTGCCCATACTATCCCTGCCTGCAAACCCAGGAATGGGTGGCTACAAACCTGCTCATAAACCACAATGTGAAGGGGAAATGACCAGATATATGAGCCCTGCCTCTGGGTAACCTGTGTGAATCTGTAGAGCTGTGAGGTATGGCCACAGCAGGATATGGCCATTCTGTCATGTTGATAGATGTACAAGCATGGGATCCTCAGCCACCACAGTACTAAAGTGCTGGACCATTTATACAGACCCATCAGCAAGTGTCTGCAGTTCCTCCTCCAGAATGGCATGAGTGTGCAAGAATATGTAGGCTGCATACCATAATACTGGACACAGCTTCATTCATCTTGTATTCCCCAGGAAATTACTGTGACCAAATAAATATATCTGTCAGTAGTTGATGACATAATACATCACAGTGTAAAACAGTACATATGTCTGAATATCTCTGCTAACAACAAAACCATGTAGCACAAGCAGCACAGACACAATTAGTTACAGTATCCCAACATCCTTTGCCCACTGTGACTCCATATTGTCAGCCTATCTACAGATATCCTGCAGAAACAGGTTGCTAGCTGTAGGTGTAGAACACAAATGTTTGCACTGGAGTGCAACCTACCTGGAATGGATTCACACATTCAATGCAGAAGGTTATATTGGGCATGCTCCCACACTTAGAGAAACAAAGCCCATGTCTAATTAAAAAATACAAAAGGGTCATACTGGGCATGCTTCCACACTTAAAATAAAGCCCATGTCTAACAATAGCAGTGGACTATACATATCTGTCATTCGCAGATGTCTGCGCACACACACCACATTGCACACCAGTCATGCATTGCACACACATTGGATAGGAATACACACATATAACAATGGCAACATGCTATAATAGGTCTAAAAATGCAAACAGAGATGTGGAGAAGAGAGAAACAGACAGTGACAAAGAGATTCCCATCATGAGGCCTGTTCCAGCCACCACACATCCAATTGGCCAATATCACATGATGTGCCAATGTCTATCAATGTAGACAGTTGCTTCTGGTAGCCCTCAGCACTATAGTGTTTGTGGTGCTTGTGATAACTGTGTAACATGACAGTACAACTCATTATTCATCTAGCAGTTGTATACACAGTCATGTCAAATGTAAAGTTGTGTGTGTGTTTCCAGAGGAATGGTATATGGCCCATTCACACACACTGCACTCCCCATTGCCCTAGTTTAGCTAGTCTGCTGATGTCAGTCACCTTGAAATACCCCTTTGGGGAAGGATCATCCCTATAAGCTCTGTGGCTTGTGCATTAACTGTGTAATGCTATAGTGTGATGTACTAGTTAGGTAGGGGTTTTAATCCCAGACATGGTAACTGTGAAACTCTGTGTGTTTGTGTGTGTAGGGATTAATGATTTTGAGGCCATTCATAGGCACTACACCTTCCATTGCCCTACTTCAGCAAGCCTGCTGATGTCATTCACCTTGAAATACACCTTTGGATAAGGGCTTTTCCTATAAGCTACATGGCACATGCAATAACTGCACAATGCTATAGTATAAGATACTAGTTTGGTAGGAGTTCTAATCCCAGAAATGGCAACTGTGAAATTCTTTATGTGTGTGTAGAGAGTAATGGTTTTGATGCCATTCACAGTCACTACACCTCCCATTGCCCTACTTTAGCAAGTCTGCTGATGTCATTTACCTTGAAATCCACCTTTGGATAAAGGCTAGCTCTATAAGCTCCATCATGTGTGCAATAACTGCATAATGGGATAGTGTAACATACTTGTTAGATAAGAGTTGTAATCCCAGAAATGGAAACTGTGGAACTGTGTGTGTGTGTGTGTGTGTGTGTGTGTGTGTGTGTGTGTGTGTGTGTGTGTGTGTGTGTGTGTGTGTGTGTGTGTGTGTGTGTGTGTGTGTGTGTGTGTCGAGTGTAATACCTTTGAGGCCATTCACAGTCACTACACCTCCCATTGCTCTACTTTAGCAAGCCTGCTGATGTCAGTCACCTTGAATACAGTTTAGTGATGTAAGCTCCATGGCATGTGCAATAACTGTGTTATGCTATAGTATAATGTACTAGTTAGGTAGGAGTTTTAATCCCAGCCATGGCAACTGTGGAACTCTCTTTGTGTGTCTAGAGAGTAATTCTTTTGAGGCCATTCAGTCACTACACATCCCATTGTCCTACTTTAGCAAGCCTGCTGATGTCATCTACCTTGAAATATACATTTGGAGAAGTGCTAATCCTGTAAGCTCTGTGGCACATGCCATAAATGAGGAACAATGTAGTAGCAGTAACTACACAGCTATGGATTTGAGTCTCATCTGTGGCAAGTATTTGTGTGTGTACCTCAAAGGTTTTGTCCACATTTACAGCCAGTGCACATCTCAGAGTCTGACTTTAGCAGTCTTGCAGATATCATCCACCTTACAACTACCTGTTGCAAAACCTATAGCATGTCAGGTTAGTGGTGCATGTGGTAAATATGTAAAGTAATGGTCCATAAAAGTTGTTAGATAGAGGTTTGAATCTCACCCCTGGCAAATGTCAATGTGTGATTAGGGTAAAATTATTTCTGGGATCTCTCACCCACTACATCACCCAATGTCAGTATTTACAAGGGCTGGTGATGTTCCACACATTAGAAGTACCTTGGGACAGCATCCATCCAATAAGCTCCGTGGCGTGTGCGATAAATGTGGTGCATAGCAAAACATAGCTAGATAGGGGTTTGAATCCCAGTACTGGCAAGTGTGAGTGTGTTTGCCATCAGTATCCTGTGTGGAGGTTGCTGTGATTGTGTAATGACAGGATGCGTTGGGGATGGGTTTTGCTAAATTATTATATTGAGGACCTACTATATGTCACAATGTCCACCTTACAAGGACAACAGATGTCAAACAGCAGAGAGGCTGGTGTAGACAATCCATAGCCCTACATGTGACATTATGGATCAGTGAACAATATAGGCAACCCTTGTATTACTCAGAGAACACTGTCCATCCATGTCTCATACACAAACACACTTGGCTAGGCAACAACTACTATATTGGTAGTTCCCTGCATATTGCCCACAGATAGTAACCACGGTGTGATTGCTGTGGACTACATAACTGTTGACCATGCCACTGCCACTGACATCAGAATGTACTGCAATGTGTAACATTTCCTGACTGAGTGTGTGTTATCTAGCAAGTAGACGGACATGGCACCCTGTTCCATTACTACAATAGGCAAATAAATGCTTACAGTGGTCCTTTGCTATGTTCCCCACTGGAAGCCTGCAACAACTGTAGAGTCTGAAAATGTAACCCACAAAGGGAATAACATGCCTTATACACATGCCCTGTATGGACAGATGCCACTAACACCACTGAATACCTGTGTCATGCTGTCAATGTAGGTGCAGGCACGACCTCAGTTCCATAGCCAGGTCCCACCATATGAAGTCAGGGATGCCACATCAGATAATAACAATGTGTCCACACAACATGCCCCAGAGACCCAAAGTACACTTCCACACATCACAGAACATGTATGTGGGATGTGCACTACCCAGACCCTGTCCATGTTATGGAATATAGATCACATACATGGCAAGCATTGCACAGCACTGGCCACACACAATAGTAACCCAGATGAGTTGATGGTGAATACAATACCCACCTGTGTGGGCCAATCTGGGGACTACACCCCTGAGCCACACTGGAGACCATTGTCATGTGGCCTGATGCCAAGGTATTCCCTTTGCCTAGCCTTGTACAACCTTTGGCACAGTCAAGTACTACACTCCTATTAAGCAATGAACCCATGCATGTCTGTACTTGCAAGTGTGTGTGTGTGTGTGTGTGTGTGTGTGTGTATGTGGATATTAATGATTTTGAAGCCATTCACACTCACTACACCTCATATTGCCCTACTGTAGCATGCCTGCTGATGTCAGTCACCTTGAAATAACCCTTTGGTCATACATCAGCCTGATAAGCTCTATTGTGCCTGTGATAACTGTGTAATACTGTAGTGCAACAAACTAGTTATGTAGGAGTTCTAATCCTGACCCTGCCAACTGTGATAATGTGTGTGATTCCCTGAGATGAGTGTGGTTGTGTTTTCCTTGATATCTGCTTTTGTGGACAGTCACATGTACTACACTTCCTTTATCACTCCTTTATCACTGTTGCTGATGTCACTCACCTTCAAAGATACCTTTGCACAGCTCTCCAACATATAATCTCTGTGGCACGTGCAATAACTGCATAACAATATAATAGTAATACATAGCTAGGTAGGGGTTTGAAACTCAGTATTGGTAAGTGTGTGCTTGTGTGTGTGTTATCAGTGTCTTGTGTGGGTGTTGGGGTGATTGTGCAATGACAGAGTCCATTGTAGTGTGAGTTTTGCCACATCATTATATTGCAGAGCTACATGTCCCATTGTCAAAATTACAAGCTCAACATTTTCCAAACATTGTAGAGATTGTTGTCGACAATCCTCAGCCATAAATGTGTACAGCCATGTGCAATTACCATGTGACAGTATGGATTACTACACAATGTAGGCAACCATCACAATGCACAGATACCACTCTCCACCCATGGATCATATACAAACATGCTTGGCTCTTACTCTCCTACTCCCTTCCTTTCTTACTTTGTCCATGTCTCTGTCACTCCTTCTCTGGTTGGTGTGGAAAAGTACATCTGCTTTGCTTAGGCAGCAGCTTGAGTTTTGTAAGTGATGCTCATGATAAGCTGATAGCCTGTGCATGAATTGCAGTCCCCCACTAGCTACTTGCATGTGGAACAGCTGTGGTGTCATTCCTATAGCCGATTGCATGGAAACACACTCCTATAACTAAGCACTTCATGTGGGTGTTGGACCTTTTCCTTCACTGTGAGCAGGACTTCATGTGGGTGTTTGACAAACAGCATCACATATGGTAGTTGGATATACCACTTACAACATACACTGTAGAGACAGGCCAACAAACAGGAGGGGGATGTTCCAGACATGAGGACAGAATGTAAGTATTGCTCTTCTACATTTGAAGTAATGTTGGTTTAACAGGGTTTGTGTGGATATGGCTGTTCTACATGATTTAATATCTGTCATGACAGTGTTATGTGGTTGAGGAAACTCTCACCCCTAGGACTATCTGCAGACTGGCCAGTGTCTGGAGTCTTACATGTGTTGTGTTACTCACACATTTCCTATCTTTAGAAATGCAATACCATACTCTGAGGATTGCAGTCAGTACATGGTGACAGCCGTGTGAATTACTGGCATCATATCCCTCAGAAGACATATGTCACAACAAACCCTGTTACAGCAGTAAATGTGTGGGTTTATCACAGCAACACAGTATATCATTATTTACTGACATCATACCTGATAACAAGCCAGTGAGATATCAGACTGCTATACATGTTATGTATAGTAGGCCTTATATTTGAGGACAAGACCTGGACATTCTGGTGTAGTGTGTACAATAGTGAAGTCTGTGTACTTATGGTGATTGTTGACAGAATGTGTATTGTGAATATGTACCTTGGCCTGAGTACAGACTGTGGTAGATGTCATTGTTCTTGGTCCTGTTCTATCTGATGTTGCATGCTGCTCCAGTGTATTGGACCCTATCTTCGTACATGTTTGTAGGGACAGACTGACACATGCCCCATACCAGACTCAGGCATTGGAATACACTATGTATTGGCCCAGTATATGTTGGGTTAGTGTGTGAGTGGCACATATGAGGATGGTGTTGTTCGCACAGTCCATATACTGTAATATTAAGTACGCTTACCATATATGACTGGAGCTGTGTTCAGATTGGTTGTGGGTATGCACTTTCACACACGTGTCTGTTACTCCATGCTGTTACATTCCTGTAGAGCCTGCTATATTTGCAGGAACATGTGTATTCCCCCATAACAAATACAGGCCAGTGTTGTGACAGTCTGCTTGTAGTTTGCACAGTGCTTTGTGACATGCCTAGCAGCTCAGTGTATTTACCCAGTGTGATGTTATGCCCAGATATTTGTCAGATGTACTGTTGCCAGGCCACCATAACTGTTGTGTATTTCTGACAAAGCAGTGGGATGCTGTACAGATGTATGTCACTAACTAGTGGGTAGTATGTGGGCTTGTGAACTCTGCTCCTCTGGTTATTATGTGTCAGGACAGACAGGAGTGTGTGAATGCATAACTGTGTGAGCTTATCTATTCCACTATTTTCGTGATATCCCCATTTACATGGCTGTAAACATCCACTTTGTCAGGCTTGGTCCACACGTCTTGCACAAAGGGATTCTATGTATATCTCTGGACTGTCCAGAGTGTGTCAGACTGTCCACATTTATTGGTCATATCTCTGCTGTATTCCACATGATCATTACTGTGATTTGTGTGGTACTACACTGTGATGATCTCATGATGTCTGTCAATAACTAATGGCGTACATGTCAATATCAGATGTGACTTCCCAGACAACATTTCTGTTAAGACAAACAGACAAACCCTGTTACAGTAGCAACAGTCTATACTTATACCTGGAATTCTTACATGACATCCCCTTGCACTAAGAGTTTGTGACTATTGGTGCTGAGGTATGACTCCACTACATGTTTTGGACATATGTTATACATAAATGTATATCTATATATCTATATCTATATCTATATATATATATATATATATATATATATATATATATATATATATATATATATATATATATATATATATTATATATATATATATATATATATATATATATTTATACATACACACACACACACACACACACACACACACACACACACACACACACACACATATATATATATATATATATATATATATATATAGATAGATATACACACACACACACACACACACACACACACACACATGCACACACACACACACACACACACACACACACACACACACACACATATATATATATATATATATATATATATATATATATATATATATATATACATACATATGCATACATACACCCACACACATATATATATATATATATATATCCCCTTGTTATGTGTAACCATGACTGTTGTATATACCTTCCCAGATGTATCATACTGTATTTATCTGATATGTGTATATTTAGATATAACAACATACTTGATTTAACACTAATATCACTCACAAGTACTATATAATTATAGACGTCAAAGCAGTTGTACAATACTATTCAGTATGTGTACTGACAGATATACTGGAAAAAAAACAACAGCCATTTTCACAGCTGTGCTGGCTTATTGGTTAACTGCTGTGACTATAGTGTACAGGGTCTTGTGTTCAAGACCTGCAAGGCCTATTTATTTTGTTGCTGGTCAGAACAAGGGCTGTTGGATACAGAGTGATTAAGGCAGTTTTGAGCAGCTTTAAGTGGGTTTGTGTGGGTTTGCGAGATGGTAAGCATTGCTAACATGTGTCTATATCATATGAGCGAATAGGAAAAACTGCAAATGCTCACAATCTCAAAAGTACTGGACCTCAAACTTGCTATTTTGGGGGGCTGTGCCCCCCCCAGTAAATATATATTCCAACTCCGAGATCACACTACAGTGAGGAAAGGGCAAATATTCCATTCCTCACTGTACCGTGATCTCAGAAAAAACAACTTGGAGGTCCGGTGCTTTCAAGATTATGAGCGTTCGCAGGTTTTCCCATTCACTCATATGATATAGACCCTGCTAACGTATGGTTAAACATATAGATGCTTACACCATGTAGGCTTCGCTTGCCAGTGCACAAATGTGATTAGCATTTACATTTAAGCAATGATTATACCTGCTAAGCATAGCTCAGCCCTGGTAACCAGTGATCACATTCCAGTCTGATAAAATAGCAGGGTAATGACATCTTTAATAAGTGCATTTAATTCCATGTACATAACATGCATCTATGTGCTGTCATTACAGTAGCAAGGGGTGTAAGCCTACTGTTTGGGACACCTGAGTATATATATGGCTTGTACAACAGTCTTTTCCATTTGAATGTATTGCATACATGGGTAGTATCCCAGGTTATATGCAGTCACACTGGCATGTAGTGTATCATTACTTTACTACTGTTAACAGTGCTTTCCCAAGTGAGAGTAGATTGCAGATTGTAGTACTGGAACCAAACACCCCCGCATGCAAAGATGGACTCTGAGTCCTCACTATCGTGTTCTTGGTGTGTGACCTATCTGTCATTAAGTATTTGCTACTGAATATTGGTCTGACATATGGATATTAACTGTAGACTACTGTGTGTATAGGACATGTCATTGAGGGCTGCTGTCATGTAGTAATGGCATACCTATCAGTGTCAGACATCTATCTGTCAACACATTTATCCTAATGCATAACCAGTTGGCTAGCCGATGTCTGTCCTCTGTACAGATGTGCAGATGTCAGATATCCATCTTGGCTGCTTTCAGGAAATCTATGCTTGACTGACACTGACATGTCTGCCCAGCTGTGTTATGAATGCCACAGTTAGGAATCCCCACCCTGTATGCACCACATGCATTGGATACCTCAACTACACTACCACAGTCAACAGAACATGCTTGGGTACAGGTCTCCAAGATAGACACTAACCATGTTATGTAATACATGTTGCATACATCAATTGGAGCACCTAACTGGCCCTCTGCAAGAGGCAACCAGATGATTGTATGTTGCATTTAACTCTCACCCTGAGGATCACTCCTATGGCATCAGTTAATAGATGGCTTGTTGGCAAATTGCAGGTGGCATTATACCACTGTACCCACATCCCCTACTCTTGCCATCTCTCCATGGACAATATCCTGTTACACACCTATGAACACCTGCACCTATGGACCCCAGTACTGACAAATGTCTCAGTGTGCATTACTGAGAATAACAGTGTCTGTGTGTTTGTAAACCTGTAGTTGATAATACCCTGAGGCCCTTCACACTCAATACACCCTCATTGCCATAGTTAGATATGGCTGCTGCTGTAATGGACATTAAATGTACCTTGTTACACTCTTCACCCTATAGGCTACCTGGAGCTTGCAGTACCAGCACAACACTGTTGTACAAATGGGTGGATAGGCCTGGCAAGTGTGTGCATGTGTGTAAGTGTGCATATTTGTAGAATACAGCATTTTGAGACCACATTCTCCTAATACAATACATCTTGCCACACAGTTTAAGGGAATAATGATGTTGCTGACCATAGGAGAGCCATGATAAAGCATCATCCTACTATCCCTGTGGCATGTGCAATAGATGCATATCCCTGTAGTAGCACTCTTGAGATAGACAAGGGGTTGTATTTAGTCCTGGTCAATGTGTGATGGTGGGTATGTCAGAGTATTAACATGGGTTTCAGTGAGTACAATATCCAATGTGGGGTATAGGTGCTGGTTATACTGTCTTTACATCATGGTACCCCCCAGTACATGCCCCAAGGTCCACTGTATGGGGACCACTGTCACCATCAACAATACAGGTAACTGACTACACTATCCAGCCCAATGATGCATGTGCTGTGTGCAACTTATCTGTAACAGAATGGATACACTGACAAGGTAGATAGCACTGATAAACTCAGGTCTCTCAGATTTGTGTATGACTGTTATGTGTTTGCCAATGTGTATATGACAGTATGTCACACTATGTATTTTTCATAAACAACCAGTACATCCCCCATTACCATGCTGTATAAGGCCTGGTGATGTTCTTCACTTAACAAGTAAGCTGGGAAACACCTCATCCTAAAAGCTGTGTGCTGTGAGCAATTAAGGCCACACACATTAGTAGCAATAAGTACCTAGATAGGTATTCTACTCTCAGTGTTGCCAAGTAAGAGTGTGTGTATATGCAAAGGGATCTACTTCAGTTTGCAGAAAATACATGTCCCAGGTCATCTGTCTGGGAACTGACTGGCAAATGCTAACATTTCACAGGTATCATCTTGTGGAAATTCATTCCATCAAGACTAGTAGTAGATGTGTAAATGCCCTCTTCCCCACTGTATATCTGTACAGCAATACTGGGGTTGGTATATATAGCTGGATGCAGATTTTGTGGACACAGCCACCATCATTGCATTTATTGTTGAGTGTATCCCCCCACTTAGTCGGCTGTAATACTGTACAGTTTATGTTAACAGGTTAAATAGTTGTCAATCACACTGTCTGTGTTTCTACACCACCTCACACCCTCCAAAGGGTAGAGCTGTGCCACCCACACCAGCACACCCATGTTTAACAAGTTGAGGATTGCACTAATTTGGGGAAGAAGACATATACCCTGCCAGTACCATCATCAATGACATTAAACTAGAAGACTGATTATTTCCCAATGTGATCTTGTGCCTATTCTGTCTTGGTGGAATTACATAGGCTACAATGGGTTCCTTGCAAAAGTACGTACATCCATGTGTACAATATTCTCTGTGTATTGCATCAACACCAAAGCCTCTGTGTGTGTATGTGTTAAACATAATCATATGGTGTGTACCACACAGTACACTTACCATTGTCCACTGTAGAAGGGCTGCTGACATCAGCCACCATGCACTCACCTCTATACACCCCTCAGACCTATCACGCATGTGGCGCATGCAGTAACTGTTATACAGACCTGTCACTTGTGCTCAGCTGTAGCCAGGATATGGCACAGTCAAGGTGTCACCACAGTGCCATACCCCTTGTAGGAAGCAACAGCAGACAAACATTCTGCTGACACATAGACACCTACAACACAAATAGAATACATTATGGAGACCACAATCACTCAGTGTTAATAACAGCTATAATGCATCATGGCTGGCCAGCTACAGATCCTGACATGTAAGCATTAAACTTTAGTGCTGAAAACATGTTACAAAGCATTACATTAGTACACGATAGTAAAGTCACCCTGTGCATCAGAACCATATTAGCCTGTCCCTGCATCGATGTTATGGATGACAGGGATGTGGCACAGGTATCATCATATGCACAGGTGTGTTGTGGGTTTGCCAGAGACCTAGGCTGAGCCATTTGTTTGACATCATGTGTGTGTCAGGGGGTTTCATTATTAATTGGGCTGTGCAGATGTGGTATGTGTAGGGATGGGGTTGCCTAGTTGTCTTGGTGATGTGTGTGTCTATGCATGCACACAGTTCTTCCATGTGGCTTCCCTATACAGGGGTTTGTTGGACAGCTGCAGACTGTACCTGGTATGGTGGTGCAGTTCACCAGTCTCCAGCCATGGACATGAGAACTGAGCCTGACAGGTGTTCCACGGGCCCAATCAGGTACAAGCCAAGATATGGTACTCTCCCCTGATGATGACATATGTCCGCTGGATCCAAGTCCCTCTTGGGACTAGCCAGGGCCACGTGCACATGGCCTGCTATGTTGTGGTGTGGACAGTGCCCCCCTGCAGTGCTGGTGCTAGTACTGCCACTACGGGAGCAGCTCTGACTTGTTGCATGTCCACGTTGACCTCCACTTCTTGGTGCTGCTGGCCTACATCCATGTGGCCGTCACACTACTCCCACCATATGCTCAACACAGACATTCCATGGTTGAGCATTCCCACCATCTCACCCAACCGTCTATCCAGGACCTCTTCAAAATAAAGGTGGGCACCTGCAAGATCACAGATGTTGTCAATAACAGCAGAATGAGTAGTCCTCTGGAGCCCAAAAAAACAGTTCAGCCGTGGTTTTGCTTCTACTATTCTTTACGTTCACGGTTAACAAAAAGAAAAATGAATAGATAGAAAAATGCTCACTTTATTAATAATGTTGTTTGTTTTTTATTAATAAATTGAGCATTTTTCTATCTATTTGTTTTTCTTTTTTGTAGCCTACTGGAGCCTCAGACCCTGTCTGGTATAACGTTCCACACATGCCTGCACTTCCATGATGGCCTGAAACACGCATCTGGTAACACCAGCTGTGGCACTTCTGCCAAGGGCATGATGACCAGCAGCTCTCCAACGAGCACCCCTGTACATCTGCCTGTGTGGTACCTCAATGGGCATCTGGCTATAGCTGCTGTGTCCAGATACATGTGCCATAGTCACCACACTGTCCTGTCCCATGCCACCACCCACCAACTGTCCCTCATCTATTGCCACTGGTGATGGGGTATGCATAGGCAATGTGATTGTGTGTGGGCTGGATAACAGGGGATATCAAACGACGGCACAGCTTTAGCCCCTGACAACCCTGCCTGTGTCTCAACACACATATCATCATTGTCAGAGTCTGTATGGACACTAACATTAGTTTACCTGCAGGAGGGACCCTGACCCACCTTGCCACCTGTGAGGGGAAAACAAGAAACACACTTTAAGACCTGTACGTCATTGCTTAACTGTATACACACACACACACACACACACACACACACACACACACACACACACACACACACACACACACACACACACACACACACACACACACACACACACACACACACACACACACACACACACACACACACACACACACACACACAGAGGTGAGGTTGCACAAAGATATTACACACAGACCTGTCATTACTCATCTGTCAACATGCATGACATATGGCACTCAACAGCATGCACTGCAGCTATAGTCAATCCCTGTTACCAACATTATACGTCTCTGTGATGCATAAGTTGTGTTAGTAGGAGATGCCCCTTCTCCTTGAACACACTGCACCCATGTACACAGTATTGCTGTGCACCTGTTCAGCACCTTGGCATATACTGTGCCCCATACCTCTCAGGTGTACACGCCATTGCTGAATGTGTATATGTGTGTCAGTTATGTTTGGTCTGCTGCTCACAGCCCCTATGTGTTTGTCCAACACATACCTGGGATGATATGTGGACAGATGTCAATAGTGAATGCCTGATGTCTGATTTGCAGATCTCATGATCATCGGTGCATGTATGGCCAATAAAATACAATTACACTGACAATCTTCAAAACTTACTGTGGCTATGAGGAATGTATATACCCTTATTGACATGGCACCCTCTTCCCTGATATACCATGGGGCCACAATACTGTATATGTTAACATTACACAGACCTGATATGTGACATATAACCTGTGCAATCAAATGCAGTATCAAACAAATGTATTAGTTGTGCAGATGCTGATTGGGATGCATACAATATGTGGGTGCATAATTGTGCACATCCTTAACATGATGGTTTGTTGCACCAACTGCTTAGTGTACTACAGCAGTCACTATTCCTGGAATGGGTATACTAGCATGGCCCATCTGCACTTGCCAGTATTTGG
Source organism: Protopterus annectens (assembly GCF_019279795.1). Classification (NCBI taxonomy): domain Eukaryota; kingdom Metazoa; phylum Chordata; order Ceratodontiformes; family Protopteridae; genus Protopterus; species Protopterus annectens. The sequence continues at coordinate 407,414,264 of NC_056739.1, forward strand.
TCACCCTGCCCTACAAATGTCCCCCAACTCTCAAGATTGCAAGGTCAACTCATGTGCACATCCCTTGGAAGTCACACAGTGCCTTCACTATTGCTGTGGAGTCAGGGTTATATCTGCCACAATTCATGACCTTGACTGTGTGCAGATACAGCCATTCTTAGTGAGCTTTAGATGTCTGCTTCAGTTCACTGTTGTGTTTCCGGACGACACCCCTTCCAATCCTCAGCCTTTTTGCAGATGCTTGAAAACTATGGGCTACACATGAGTGTCATTTTGAAGTGTCCCAAATTCAGAACACCACGTGTACTGGCCTAGTCCCTGCTAATGAACGGCAAACATACAGGTGTGCACTGGCATCAACAAGGTGCAGTGGGGGGATGGTGGGCCTGAAGTGGAGTGAGGTGTTGCTTGTGCAGCACATGTATCTTAATTGATGCTGTCTGTAGGTTTCAAACTTGGTCTTGGTACACCATTGCACATTGCAACACATGCCTTGGGGGACTTTTGATGTTATGCATATGCTACCTGTAGAGAGCCCTGGCTGATGTTTCCTTTGGAACAACTGTCCCATCTGATTACCCTAACCCATGGGCCACAATTATGCAGAGTCCAGGTGATTGTCGCCACAGGTACTACACAGCCAGTACTTGCTAGACATTCCTGCAACTCCCTCAGTGTTGTGGCATGTTTCTAGGCAGCCTCCATGACCAGTTTGCAACATGTGTCATTATCTGTCTTGGATGGCCATCTGTTTATTTTCTACACTAATGTTGTCCCATACATCCTCGTCACATACATGACTACACTGATGCCTTGGTATATGCAATGGTGAGGTAAGGTTACATGTCCCACTCCTACGTGCTACCTGTTGGGTATGGGATCCATCCCATGGCTTGTAAGATGTGTGCAAGCCATGGCTGTCTCTGTTGCAGGTGAGTGGGCAAATGTGATGGACATACATCTTGGACAGCAGACCATTTCTTGGTGTGACATTGAGGACCTGTACTTGCTGGAAGGTGCATACTCATGAAGACTGAATGCTTTCAGTACCTCAAAAGCTGCTTCCACAATATGTTATTTGGAGTGTGTGCACACATATGCTTCCAGTGTTTGTTACGGTATGTATTTCCCATATTTGCTGTCCTAACATAGGATTCCATATTACACATTCATTGCTCATGTTAGGAACACATTACATGCTGTAAGGGTTGTGGAATGTGGTATTGTGATATGCTGTTGTGTAGATCTGTAACAGTTGCCATTGTAATAGTGGTATATACACTGTTGTAGCACTGTATAAGGGTGATGTTTTAGACATGTTCCTACTGTAGGCCATTTGTCCCACCATTATGTTCATTTCTGTGCACACATCTTGCAATGACAGGTTGTTATTTATATTGCAGGACTCTTACATACCCTTCAGATATGCCACCATGGTGACCACTGTGATGCAGTGCAGTTAACAGCAACAATAAGTGAATATGTACAGCATGCATTATGGGTAGGTGTGTTAAATGTGTGCATGGCAAATACCATGGCCATAACATGGCTGGTGTATTGGAAAACCTGAACAAACAACACCATACACACCAGCTACAGGCTGCTGCCCCAGAAGTATACCAGATGGACCTACATAGTTGTGTGAGAGATGTGA
>NC_056739.1:407420917-407530917 GCF_019279795.1 Protopterus annectens
CGCTTACGGCCACTTAAACCTGCGCTAATTTCAAATAAAGAAAATAAAAAAGGGAGATAAGAAAGTGGTGAAATTGGGGCAAGCTGGGGGACAACCAAGAGGAGAAAAAAGTAGGGATGTGCAGGACGGGTGTAGGAAAGGACCATAGCTCTGCATTTCTTTGGAAGCAACAGCTGCTTTCAATGTGGGAAATTTAGAATTCAAAGCCTCATATAGTGCAGTTGTGTACGCTTACCATAAATGTAGATGTTCGAGTGTATTCACTATTGCAGTCATCACATTTGGGTTATCTGCTTGCAGTAGCCCTCAGTCGGCCTGATTATCAAAGTCTTGGGTCCTGCATCAGTTGCTGTCTCATCTTCCATCACATCAGGCAGTCAGGAGTATAAAGCATGCAGCCGACACCATTATATCATTTTTTTTGCCCCAGATGTCAAGTGCCCCCCTAATGGGAAGCAATTAAATACACACACATATATATATATATATATATATATATATATATATAGACATATATATATATATATATATATATATAGATATAGACATATATATATATATATATATATATATATATATATATATATATATATATAGATATATATATATATATATATATATATATATATATATATATATATATACATACATATATACAAGGTTATACCTCCAACAGGAGGGAGGGTAACCAGGACTGCAAATGTGAATACACTCGAACATCTACATTTATGGTAAGTGTACATAGCTGTACTATGTTCTTCGTGTTTCACTGTTGCAGTCATCACATTTGAATAGATTCCCAAAGCTAAGGATGGGAGGAGGAATTTAGATAGCATTAGGACCAGCTATAAGGCCCTGCAAGACTGCAGTGGCAAAGCCAGCTCTGGATTTAGAGAAAATTGGCAAATGGTAATGCTTGGTGAAGGTATGTACAGAACTGCAGGTAGCAGCTTCTAGGATGTCTCTGGTCAGGACACCTCTGAGAAAGGCTGTAGAGGTAGATGCAGCCCTGGTAGAGTGGGGTCTAATCCCCTGTGGGATAGGTTTTCCATGGTGCTTATAACAGAAAAGAATGCAATGGTCTATCCATTTAGAAATGGTTTGCTTTGAAATACCCTTCCCCTCTGCCCCTGCAGCAAATGCCACCAGCAGTTGTTCAGACTTCCTTTGAGGTTTAGTCCTGCCCAAGTAAAATCTAAGTTGTCTGTGCACATCTAAGGAGTGCAGTATCCATTCCCCTTTGTTCTGTGTATTAGAAAAGAAGGTTGGCAAATGAATGGATTGATTAAGAGCCACACTGGATACCACCTTGGGCATGAAGGAGGGATTGGTCCTGAGGGATACTCCGTCCACATGAAAGATGATGAAAGGCTCCACTGCCATAAGAGCCTGTAATTCAGATACCCTTCTTGCTGAAGTGATTGCTAAAAGGAAAGCTGTTTTCCAAGAAAGGAATTTTAACTCTGCACTTGCAGCTGGCTCAAAAGGGGGCAGAGTGAGTTTTTTCCGATACAAAGTTAATGTCCCAAGCTGGAGTTGGGGCTCTTCTGGGTATTCTTAAGTTTTTGGTCCCTCTGAGAAACTGCTTGAGTAGTGGGTGAGAAAAGAGAGGTGGTTCCATGTTGTAATGAGCTGAAATGGCTGAAGCATGAATTTTGATGGAGGAAAGGGAAAGGCCCTTGTGAAGCATCTCAGTTAAGTATTGAAGAATCTGAGGTAAATTGGGCACTGATGTGGCCATTTCTTGATTTTGGTTCAAGGCACAGAATCTTTTCCATTTTTCAGCATAAGACTTTCTAGTACTAGGCCTCCTTGCCTGCAAAATAACTTCCAACACTTGTTTACTGAAGGATGGTAACAGAGACATTAGGTAATTAGCCAGGCTGCCAGGTTTAGGGTTTGAACTGGGGGTGCAGAATCTGGCTCTCCTGCTGAGACAGCAGGGTAGGGGTCTGAGGCAGGTGCCATGGGGATAGCTGTGACACACTGCGCAAGAGGGGGTACCAGTGTTGGCGTGGACAGTCTGGTGCAATCAGTATCATCCTTGGTTTGTCCTGTTTGATCTTTAGTAGTACTTTGGAGAGGAGAGGCAGAGGAGGAAAGGCATAAACTGAGATATTTTTCCAGCTAAAGGACAGAGCATCCACTTTCCAAGCTTGTTTGTGGGGAGTCCTTGTGCAGAATTTGTCCAATTGGTAGTTTCTTGGGAGAGGCAAACAGGTCTATATCTGGGCTCCCCCATTTGTTTATCAACATGTTGAAAGTCTTTGGTTCCAGTTTCCATTCATGTGGGTCCATGATATTTCTGCTTAGTTCATCTGCCAGAATATTTAGCTTTCCTGGCAGGAATTGAGCCTGTAGATGCACTTGGTAGCTCAAGGCTGTGTTCCACAGAGCCATGGCTAGTCTGCAGAAGGGGTAGGAATGGGTACCCCCTGCTTGTTTATGTACCAAATAACAGTGGTGTTGTCCGACTTTACCATTAATTGTCCGGGTAGAATGTGGTCCTTGAAGGCTGTCAAAGAATTCTGTACAGCTAACATTTCTTTTTGATTGATATGCAGGTGCATTTGACTTGGGTTTCATTTGCCCTGAATGCACTTCCCTGCCAGGTGAGCCCCCCCCATGCATAGTCTGATGCATTTGCTGTTAGGGTTTGGGTGGCAGGGGGTAGAGTGAATAGTAGTCCCTTGTTTTGATGGCAAGCCTCTGCCCACCAAAGGAATTCTAACCGTAGGCAAGGTATAATATGAATCGTTGCTTCTAGATCCTGAGAATGCTGACACCATAGGCTGTTTAGATACCATTGTAGTTTCCTCATATGCAGTCTTGCATATGAAATTAGAATGCACAAGGCCATGAATCCCAAGTCTTGCAGTATTTTCCTTGCAGATAGCAGGGTTTTTGTGGCCACTAATTTGAAGTAAGTTGTCAAATTAATTTTTTTCTCTGGTGTAAGGAAAGTCATCTGGGAAGTTGTGTTCAATCTTGCTCCCAGGAATATGATTTGTTGACAGGGTACCAGCTGTGATTTATTTTCATTTATGGTGTACCCTAGTCAAGTTAGCACCTTTTGTGCAAATGCCAGATGATTCAAAAGTATGTCCTGGCTTTCCGCCTGAATTAGACAATCGTCCAGATATGGGTATATTTGAATATTTATTTGCCAGCAAAATGCAATGACTGGAGCTAGGCACTTTGTGAATACCCTGGGCACAGTAGATAAGCCAAAGGGCAGTGCAGCTTGCTTTGAAGCGTAGGTATCTTCTGCAAGATTCCCTGGCTGGGATGTGCAGATAGGCTTCTTTTAAATCCAGTGTTGCCAACCAGGCATCTTTGCCTATCATGGGAAGCAACTGGTGAAGAGTTAGCATCTTGAATTTTGGAATCACCAAAAAGGTGTTTAGGATAGAAAGGTCCAAGATAGGACACCATGAGTTGTCTTTTCTGGGTACCAGGAAATGTCTTGAGTAGAAACCTTGTCCCTTTTCCTCTTCTGGGTCAGTCTGAATAGCCTTTAATATTAAGAGAGAGAGTACTTGCTTTTGAACCTCTGCCCACTGATTTGGGGGAAGATATGGCAACTGTTTGTGGTTGGCAATGTGTGGAAGTGAAATCTGTATCCATGGGAAACTATGTTTAAAACCCATTTGTCCTGAGTACTGAGTTCCCAGTTTTTTGCTTGCATAGCAATCTTTCCCCCTAAAGGAGCAGTCAGTTGAGAAGTGCTTGGAAGTTTTAAAGTTAAGTCATTCAGACAGATTACCATAGGGAGGAGTCTTACTACTCCCTGATTTGGAAGTGGGAGCCCCCTACTGCTTTGTCCTGTGCATACCCTGGGACTGAAGCCTGGTTGTTCTGCTGGTTCTGAGTTTGAACTGAGAAGGCCTGGAAGAGGCAGGAAAGGACCAATTTATTGAGGGCCAATGCCTACTAAATCCTGGAGGCTGTACTTGTAAGAAATCTTTAACAGTTTGCATAGATTTAGCTTTTTCCTCCATCTTTTTAAGAACGTCTTCTGCTTTGTTGCCAAACAGGTGGTCCTCATTTAAGGGAGCATCCAGCAATTTAGCTTTAACATGATCTGGCAAAGATTGCTCCTTAAGCCAAGCATGCCTCCTAAGTACAGACCCGGTGACAGCAGCCCAGCAAGATGCCTCTAGTGAAACAAAACCACATAGCAAAGTATGTTTTCCAACCTGTTCAGCAGAATGCATTAAATCCTGTAAATCCTTATTTTCAGCACAATCAGGAATCAACATCATTTTCTGTTTAAGTAATCCAATAATATACTGCTGATGCTTTAACATATGAAACTGGCAATTTAAGTCCCTGATGGCCAAGGTTGCAGAGGTATATACCTTCTTACCCCATCTAACCAGGGCCCTGGAATCTCTATCAGAGGGGGTAGGATTTTTGGCAGTAGTAGCCTTAATGCCCTTGGGTCCCTGTGAAATGGTCTCAGGATCCGCAGTAGGATTTTTAAAAAGGAACTTGTGAGAATTAGGAACCCCTGTAATATCTATCAGGTTTTCTGGGAGCAGGAGGTAAAGAGTTAGGGGCCAAGCTAGATTCCGAAAAGGCATCATCAACAATGTCCAGCATAGGAGGGATAGCTAAAGGCCTGTGCTGGGACAGGAGTAAGAAATCTCTAAGCCTCTTTTTAGAATCAGAGTAACCCTGGCTTTCCCTCCTCCTATGCTGTACTGTACTGCATTTGAAATGCCGGAATCATACCTTTTGGAACGTGAACCCTTGCTGCTAGTACCAACCCCTAGCTTCAGTGTCTGCTGTCTACCAGAGGCCCAAAGATAATTCTTCAATAAAGTTATCTGATACCTCATCCCAGTATACGGAAAAGTGACTTGTCCTCCTATGCTGTACTGCATTTGAAACGCAGGAATCATACCTTTTGGAAGCATGTGTCTAATACTGCTCACTCCCTAATCGAGTTATAACCTGCCTCATATTTATTTTATTTTCAGTGAACGCTCCCTGTAAGGGTAGCCAGCAGCAACAGTCTCCCGATTCTTTACCCCTATACTCCCTATTGAGTCCCCCTGCAGAAACACCGTCCCTAGGATCTACCTATTTGTTTTATTTTATTCTCCTAATATCTACCTATTTACTTTACCTTCTCTCATTCCCCTAATTCCCTACTCTTTTGCTTCCTCTATCTACATGGAGTAAGCCTTATTACACAGTACCTAGGGTGACCACTAGAGGGCAGTAGTGCCACTTTTTTCTCCCATTACTATACCTCCTTTACGCTGTAGAATTTACACTAGGTTTTAACTCTATTTTTGCCTCTGTACTCCCATACCTTTTCCATTATTTCTGTAGTTATCTCAGGTTGCTCTCTACCTACTCTTCCATCCCAGATACCTTACTAGGAACTCACTTCCATACCTCACTGATTGTTTTTTTCTCCTCTGCACTGGTCCTCTTGGCTCTGCCCTGCTCCATTCACCCTGCGGGCTCACTCCACTCCCCTACTCTACCCCCATATCTCACCCACCCACAGTAGCTCTAGCTTTATACTTCCCTAGCCACACCCTCTCCCCACCTACCAATCATTTACTCTAATCAAACTAGACATCCTAACCACTCCCTTTCATTTTTCACCTATCTCCTTACTCACTTTCTCCAACTCCCTTACCCTGAGCACTGTCCCTACTTCTTTTTCCTTTCCATTACTTCCTAAAAACTCTGCCTTCCTTCATTTTCTTCAATTCCCTTAACCCTGCCCAAACCTCTTTTGTAGATGCACAAGTTACCTTCTTGAACTTCCACAGCTAACCTTAGCAAGATGCTCACAAAAAAGAAAGCTCTCCCAACTAAGTTACTACTTATAGCCATTCTTATTCCAGTCCTCACTTCTGCCTACCTCCTCACCTCCTTTGAAAATATGAACTATTTTCACTTCAACTACTCTCCAAAACAAACAGCTATACAAACTTCTACCCTTACCCATTTTCAAATATATTATACATCTACCCCCTGCTACCTACTAGACAAATACCATCGCCTCACACATATTAAAGTCCATAACTCCTCCATAAGGAAACTAAAACATCAATCTAGTGACTTTTATAACCCTATCTCAAGACTAAAACCTCCCACCTTAAAAGATGGTGATATCCACCCCAACCCTGGCCCAACTAATGTTTCCACAGTCACAACTCACAGCACCACTTCCTCTACCCTAACTACATTAACCAGTCTCCCAAACTCCTTGCTAATAGGACATCTAAATATCCGTAGTGTCTACAACAAAGTTGCCCAACCCCATTACCTTCTTGACATTCATTCCTTTGATATCTTCTGTCTTACAGAAACTTGGTTAAAACCAAGAACAAAGGACAATTAAATTATTCCCGCAGGTTATAATATTTTGAGACTTGACCACTCTAAATGGAAGGGTGGAGGAGTAGCCATTCTGTTTAGGACTGGTTTACAAATCTCCGCAATTCCTTTCACCCCCCCCCCCTAAGATAGTAAGGCAGAAGTCCTTATCACTAAACTTAAACTAAATACTAGCAAATCCCTAAACATCATCTGTACCTACCTTCCTCCTGGTAGCAACAACACTATAATAGAGGATATTCTAAGCTGTGTTTCCACTAACTATCCACAAGAAACAATTATACTAGGTGACTTCAGTACTGACTGGAACTGCATCAACACTGAAAACCCTTGCTCACATATTAACCTACATAGTTTCAGTCAATCACCACCACTACTAGAATTAACAAACCAAATAAAAAAGAGAGCATCTTAGATTGGATTCTCGTTAACAGACAACAACAAACTTATAAAGTTGGAACCTTGCCTGATGATGTAATTGATCATACTTTGACTTACATTGTTAGACAAAAGAATGACATTCCAAACTCTCCCATGTCCAGGATCTTAAGGTCAAATAAGTATTTTAACCAGATGTCTTTCCAAAATGAACTTAACGCCTGTGACTGGAACCCTCTAAAAACTCTCCCACTTGAAGAGGCTGTTAAATATTTCAACTCAAAATTCCTAACAATTTTAGATGAACATGCACCCAAACAAACTATTAGAATGAAGTCCAAGATAGCCCCTTGGATGTCAAAAGATACTAGCAAAAGATACTGCTAAGGAACAAATCTTGGGCTAAATGGAGATCTACCTGAACTATCTCTGACAATCAGACCTTTAGACAGTTGAGAAATATTACAAAAAGAGCCATTCTTACTGATAAAAAGAACTACTATTGTAAACTACAGCAAACTCACCATAATAATCCACAGAAGTTCTGGTCTAGCATAAATAAGCTTCTACATCCTGGGCACTCTACCACACCAACCCCCTAGGAGCTGATAATAATACCTTCCAGCAAACAGCCAATGCCTTTAAAACTTTTTTTACAGACACTATACAATCCTTAGCCCATCATCTATCTACAGACAATGCTAGCCCCCCCCCCCATATCTTTACCTGACAGTCTACCTACTTTCCAACTTCAACAAAAAATAATCCAAAAGCTTAAGCCATGTCCCCTTCTCCGCAGACCAGTTATCATCAGAATATCTGCAAAGAACAGCTAAATCAGTTGCCTACCCTATATCCATCCTTATAAATAGAACCATTAACAAAGGAATCATCCCAGAAATCTGGAAAATCTCACACATCATTCCTTTACATAAAGGTGGCAACTTTAATGATTATTCCAATTACAGACCTATAGCTCTCTTATCACCCCTAGCTAAGGTAATGGAAAAATGTATTCACCATCAGTTAATGGCCCACTTAACCCAACACAGTATCTTAGCTAACTGCCAACATGGTTTAAGGCCTTACCATAGTACCACCACAGCTCTCCTCTCTTTCACCAACTCCATCAATTGTAACCGTAATAACAATAGCCTCTCTTCAGCACTCTTTATTGATTTATCTAAAGCATTCAATATGGTAAACCATTCCCTACTCATAAAGACCCTTGAATCCCTCTATCTAGACAACAAAGCTATCCTCTGGTTTAAGTCCTATCTTAACAATAGGAAACAGGCAGTTCTCTGGGACAATAAACTATCCTCCCACCTGCCCATCTCCCTTGGAGTCCCACAAGGCTCCAGTCTAAGACATCTCCTTTTCTCTCAATCCCTCAAGCAGCCTGTATACAATATGCCGATAATTCTACACTCATATGTACTGCCAAAACTTCATCTGAACTTCATGCTCTAACCCAGAAAATATTTAGCACAGTACAGGCTTGGTTCTTGAAATGCTGCCTCCTGATGAATGCTAAAAAAATCAAGCTCTTGCTTTTCACACCTAATGCTAAGTCCTCTCCCATAGATTTCTCAATTAAATCCAATAATGGTACCCTTATATCCGCAGACTCCACCACCAAACTGCTAGTTATCACAATCGATAACAATCTCACCTTTGATAACCATATCAATAACACCATTAAAACAGTAAATAGAAAAATAGGCTGCTTATATAGAATAAAACACTTCTTGACTCCATCATCTAGAATTAGAATTGCTCATTCCCATTTAACCCTTTTAGAACTCACCATTGTCAGAACCTACAACAACTAGATTGGCTAGAACTAAAAAACATTTTGACATATTCCCAACTAACCATTGTTCATAAGATATTTTACCAACCAAACAACACCCCTATTCTTTCTAACCTCATTACCCCATACAGGAATCTCAACTCCTTACAATCTTCTGGTAAACTTCTTGCTAGTTTAAGCAAGTCTAATAACCTGGCAGGTGACTCCTTGTTCACCAATACTGCTGGATAAAACTGGAATATGCTGCCACGGGATATAACTATACTTCCCTCGCTGCCACTCTTTAAACAAAGGCTCAAGAAATACCTGAAGACACACTGGTTATGCCCCTGTAGCAACCCTGACTAATCCTCTGATTTCTCTACTTCTACCACCAGCCTGTATCCTCTTACTAATCTATTATACTACAGCCCTATGGAAGTAGTTAAGATCTCTAGTAATTTACATAAGTCATGTCATGAATGTTACTATCAGTTGTTCTGTACATCTCACCATTGATAACATACTGTAAAATGACCTATCTTTCTTCTACAATTTTTGGAAAGTAATGTAATCATTCCTATGAATTAGCTGATTTAGTATCTCTACTTCTTTGTAGAATTGTTCCATGATATATATGTGTGACACAGTCACATGTAATATTTTATTGTATGATAAATTGTTTTTCTTTACTATATCTCTTGTTACTACTGGAGCTTTTCTCCCCGGGCCTCCACTGAAAATGGACATATATCTAGCTGGACTAGCCTGGTTAACAAATGTAAAATAAAATAAAATAAAATAAAAATAAAAAAAATACATTCCCAGTGAAAATGCTCCCTAAGAGTATGCAAGGTTTCACCAAAAGAAACATCCTCTGGGGGAGAAGCAGAGGGAATAGAGTCCTCTGAATCAGAATCCTCATAAGTGGATAAGGGTAAATCCTGGTCATCAGAGGAGACAGAAATTTCAGAATCCTAGTCAGAAGTATCATAAGCAAATTCAGTCCTAGGTCTCTTAGAGGGGGAAGGTTGGCTTCCCCTGATTAAAGTAATAAGGTCTTCAGCCATTCTTATCATTTGTTTTTTAGGCATAGAGGCCTGACCATGCAGTCTGGGCATCAGTTTCCTAGGAATAGTTCGAGTTTAAGGCCTTGAAGAAGAAGATGGCATCAGTTTAATATGCAAGTCAGCAGGCCTGAATACACCCTCAGAAGCTGGTGCCTGCACAGCGACTCTGGACCCATCCAATGTAGAGACATATGCAGGTTCCACAGTTGAAGCATCTCACAGCATACCGGACTCCGAATGGGTCTCAGTAGAAGCATGTGAATCTGAAGTAGCGGGTATCAGGGGCTGCAAAAGCACCTCAATGAGTACTGGCGAACTGGCGACTAGCTTAGGAGAAGCTTCATCGGCAGCTTTGGACCTAGGCGGCCTGTCTCTGTCTTTATCTTTGCATTTTGTTGGAATGTTAGTAGTTGGGTGGCTTACCCAAGACATATCTGGATAATTGAAGCAAGTACCAAAATATTTAGAAGCGAAAATATACCGACGACGAATAGTTCGTGGATTAAATAAGGCACAAAACCGACAGCGAGGTGCATCGTGGTCAAGGCCTAGGTAAGGAATACAGTATGAATGAAAATCTTTATGAGGTATTTGCTTTCCACAAGAAATACAATTATTGACTTTTACTGACATCGGTTTAGAGCAAGAAAAAGTTTCCCTAACAGGGTACTTAGCTTTAGTTGAAGACTTTGGTTCTGAAACTCGAAAATGAAAATTTCTGGAGTCGGCCGACCAGCATTTGAGAACTGCTTCTGCTTCAGGTACCACACGGCAAGAAAGACTGATGTAATGGCATCAGCTACATGCTTTATACACCTGACTGCCTGACGTCATGGAAGATGAGACAGCAACTGACGCAGGACCCAAGACTTTGATAATCAGGCCGACTGAGGGCTTCTCCAAGCAGATAACCCAAATGTGATGACTGCAACAGTGAAACACGAAAAACATCCTACAGGGAGGTGTGTGGGCATCATACAATATGGATGATTGGTAGGGTCAGATTGTGTGATGGATACATGTCTCTGGGCGAAATGCAGAGCTATGTATGGGACGTGATTTTTTTGTGGGACAGATGCCCTTTGTTTTCTTTTAGTGAGAGTAGGACATTAAGGAAGTATTATTGGTAAGTGTGGTGAGGGATGTTTGGTATGAGGTTGTATTTGCAGACAGACAAGACAGCAGACATGGGAGGTGTAAGACATATGGGGGGTAAACACCTTGACAGGGAGGGTGGTTGGGAATCCGAGGCTCATGAGCTCCCCAGATGGTAGTAGTGGCACTGATGTCCCCAGCCGATGGCAGTCACCACTACTCCTTCACAGCCCCGAAGGTGACTGAGCTGGGGGCTGAGCTGGAGGGGCCGTCTGCCTTTCTAGCTGCAACAGCTTGCCCTCCACCTGATGCAGGCAGTCATCCAGCTCCATCTGGAGGACACTGTGCACCATGGCACAGACCTTGCCCTGGGTGACAACATCCTCACCACACCCACTTGCAGTGGGGTGAGCCCCATCCCCTGCAGTGTTTCCACCTGAGGGTGGTGCAGGACAAGCAGATGAGGGAGGTATGGGTTGGGTCCCAGATGTGCTGGGACCTGGTGCCTCACCAAGGTGGGGTGGGAGAGGCAGATCCACTGGGATCTGCCTTCCCATATGAGCTATGGTGTGGAAATTAACAATGAATACTGGTTAGTCATGCACAACACATTACAACATTAGTCAAAATAGCATGCATGGATATTCCCATTTACTCAAAACAGTGCAATTATAACAGTGCCATAGCAAACAGAATCCATGCATATATGGAATGGCATTCAGGATTTTAATAGCGTACCAGTAGTGGTATGTCAGGCAGGCAATACAAATGATTACTCAACAGGGAATATTAGTATGCACACAGTTTAAACAATGATAAACCAAATGGATCAAAGATCCCAACAGTAGAGGTTTGTTTAGGAACATACCCATGTTGGTTTCAGTGTGATGGTTGGATCAATTGAGTGGTAGGGGAAGGGAACAGATTCAATTGACAACTGCTAACAAGTATATTTGTCAGTACACTACTATTCACTACTCTACATTCTGACCACATTTACACCATGGGCCATGGGGCTGCTACAGCACACCAACAGCTGTAGATATCACCAGAGCAATTGTACCCTTATTTTAGTTAAACACATCATACCTATTTCTGTACCAGTTTCTTTACCTGTGGGACTGTGCAGATGAACTGTGTGCACATTGCATTGCTGTTTCTAGATATATTTCAGATTCACATATTGCAGGCCCTGGAGTGTGTGTTGTGCCTTTCACATACATCTACTGTGACATTGTCTGTGTGCAGATTTCTTGGCAACTGGGGAAGCTATCTATGGCAGTGTGACACTTGAGGGGCTTGTCTGGGCCAGACTGCAGAGTGTGGATCTCTAGCTTGCATCTATTTGTAAGACTGGGGCTGATTAACACAGCAATTGTTCACTTTCATAGTTATACACATCATACTAATATTTCTATTCAGATTTCTTTACCTGTGTGCCCTGTATGGAAAATGTATGTGTTGCAGTACATTATTTTTTCTATTCATATTGCAGTTTACAACTGTAAAACCAGACTGAGATGTTAGTGGCAGTCGCTGGATTCGAACAGTGGTGTGTGTGCAAAACTGAACTACTGGCCTAGTCCTTATCATACTGAGCTAGTGGGGAGGTGTTGTGTTGCTTGTGACATTTCTATCTAGTACATATTTTTGTGCACAGTACTTTTATTATGACATGTTGCATTATTTGTTTCCCATTTTCAGTACAAATTATGCATACACAACAGACATTGGTGTCATTGTTTGTGAAACATGTGCACATTAGCTGGATTGCACTTTTGACTGTTTTACAACTACATACTGCAATTTAGATCCTGAGTACACAGTGTAAGTTTTAAGTCTGCACCTGTTATCCTTATACATTTTGCAGTATATTCATGGCTACATACAGCTGAAATTGAAAGGTTAACACAGGACAATGCTGGCAAACAAACAAGTAAAACACATTCTGATGGAAATATGTACTGTTGCTTTTTTTCAGTTATTTGACATGCCCATTCTAAAGTATGCAGACAAGCAATGTTAAATCAGTTCACCTCAGATAATGCATTCTGCAGGACATACACATTTCTATTTTTCAGGTACAAGTGAGATGGCATACACCAGTGTTTGGGATCACCTTTATTAGTTTTGACATGCATATCTGTGTACAACTCAGAAATCCACAATTACTATTCCTGCATGATCTGCACAGGGGAATGCTTTTCATTTCTAACTGTTACAGTAGCCCTGACATGGCACTTTCTTGGCAGGTTCACTCAGACACACTCATACATATTCTAATATTCCTCTCCTGCATATTGTACCTTGTTTGCTACTGATATCTGTATTACACAGCAGCTTGGAATACTCCATTGTAACACTGGCAGCCTGATGCAGGCATTTATTCCTGACTTTTATAACACAATCATATATACAGGTGGTACTACCATTACTATAATTTTGATTTCTTAGTACTAATAGTAGGGGGTATCTGTACTCACCATACTGCCAATGCAGAGGCCAGTCGCTGGGCATGAGCCTCAACATTCTGGGACCTCTCCACAGCAGCTGTATGAAAAGACATCACACACTTTCTGAGCAAAGGGTTGTGTTACATGTGCATGCACTGCTGACACATGCCCCCTGCACTCGCTCCTGGTCCATGTCTGTTTACATTAGATAGCAGCGTGCCTTCATGAATATGCAAGGCGCACTGCTATTCTAAATGGACACGAACCACTCTGTGCAAGAATAGCCTTATTCCTGCATGGAGCTTCGTGAATCCTGGGGATTAATTCAAGAAACATTCAGAGACTTATTAGAAAAGAAAATATCCTTTTATGAAAAAGAAAGAGAAATATATAAAATGAATGAAATTAAAATAACAACTTGTTATATAAACAAACATGTTGTTTACAAGGAAAGAAAGAAGATGTAGCACACTATTTGAGTAAAATAATAAAAGAAGGAACATAATAAGAGAATTAAAAAATAAGGAAGGTAAGCAAATAAGACAGCAAGAAGGAATGTACAAAATAATTAAAGAATATGTATTGGAATTATTTGTTAAAAGAGAAGAAAAGATAAAACAAATTTATAAAGCTTAACAAATAACAAAGATAATGAGTATTTAGAACAAAAAATAATTATGAAAGAAATGAATGATATTCTAAAAGATATTAACATGGATTCTGCAACAGAACTTGATGGAATTGAATATGATATGTATAAAGAAATGAAGGTGTAGTAAAAATATTTTTTATAGAAGTTATGAACGAATGGTTAGAAACTTAAAGTAAAGAGAAAGAGATATGTACAGAAGTTATAAAATGTGTATTTAAAAAAAGGAAATCAAGAAAAGATAAAAAATTGGAGACCTATAACATTGAATAATATGGATAATAAAATTATTATAAGAATAATAACAAAAAGGTTAAAAAATGGATAGAATATATGACTAAAATGTATTCAGAAGAAAATGAAAAGGAAGTCAAGAGCTATTATGTAAAATAAGAGAAATAACTGATGATATCATAAATAAAAATGTAGAAGTAAAGGTTATGAGAGGAGATATAAGTAAACACTATGATAATATTCAATATAAATTATTATGGGGAATTTTTCAGACATATAATGTAAGCAAAAAATATTACGTAATAAAATCTGTTTATGAAATGAACTATGTGAAACTAAATGTAAATGGCTGGAGTGAGGAAGAAATAAAAATAGAATGTAGAATAAAGCAGGGCTGTCCAGCTAGTAGTGCAATTTTCTCATTAGTTATCAATGTAGCAGTGAAGGAAATTAATAAAATGTCATGTTTGATATATATATATATATATATATACACACATCTTTCTAAGAGTACCTTGGAGTATATGTATACATATGTGGTGGATGGAAAATGATGAAGAAAGTACAATTGCCAATAATGTAAAGTTATGTGGATGTTATTGTATTAATTGTTAAAAATAAAGTATGAATGGAAGAAGTAAATGAAAAATTAAGTATACATTTAAAAAAAATGGTTTAAGTATAAATAAAGAGAAAAGTAAAGGATTTGCTTTTAAAGGTATGATAGGAGGTAATGAATTCAATGAAAAATATATAGATATATTATGAATAATATTTGGAAGGAATTAATACAGACAACAGTAATGGGATAATATACTCAAAGAAGTAACGGGTATGGCTATTTTTTGGAAATTGTATAAGTTTTCATATAGAAAAGAAGCACACTTGTTGAACACTACGATAACAGGAAAAATGCTTATGTTGCTAACATCTATATGATTCCTATTAAGTATACAAAGGAACTAATGATTATTATATTTTCTTTTATATGGGACTCTAGACTGAATCCAGTCAAGACAGGGATTCTATATATGAAGGAAGAGCAACAAAGCTTGGGTTTAATAAACCCAATAGTACATGCGGCATCTCTAATGCTATATAAGTATTAAAAGGAATTATGAAAGAAAATAAAAACTTGATAGAAATGATACTATATTATAGGTACAAAAATGTGGGAAGGAATGGAAGCTAAAAAATGAAGTAAAAGCATTGTGAATAAAGAAATGAAAGAGTACCAAAATAAAAATGTGTTATGGAAAATAGAAAGGATATATATGAGAAAAATAGAAAAGAATGGTATTTATATATTATGAAAGCATTTTATTGCATTAATACAGGGAACAATTTAACAATAGCTAAGAAAAAAGCCATAATGATGAGATATAGTAATTATAAAAAAATGAAAGAATGCATTGATTTTTATGGATATTGTATATTAGAAAATTGTCAGTTAAGGCAAATATGGCATACAATAAAAAACAATACAGAATATGTAATAAATGGGGAGAGTTTGAGACTATTGAGCATGTGTTTTTGAAATGTGAAAGAGTTAATAATTTGTGGAAGGAAATATATAAACATAATAGGATGAAAAGTTTGTTAAAATTTGAGCAAATGAATATGGATATAACAGAATTTGGTTATTATGGTGCATGAAAACAGGAAGAAGTGAAGGAAATCGACAGAGCAATATTTTATGTTTCATGGACTATATGAAACGAGAGACTAAATGAAATTAAATACAATGGAAATAGACTTTGACAAAGATTCTAGAGAAAATAATGCTTTGGTTATGGAGAAAAAAGTGGGGGAAATACTTAAATTGAAGTTTATAATGTATAAAGATTTGTAAATAGATGTTAATAATGTAAATATGTAAATAATATTTAATGTATATATCAATAAAAAAACTACCCTTGGAGCAGGGAAGAGACCTAAGGGAAGCATCAGTATGGAGTAGGGAATAAAGTTATGGAGACGTTGGAGTTGAAAAATGAGAATTTGGAGAAAAAAATGTTAAATATGCAGCTTCAGAATGTAAACAATATTTGTGCGGTAGATGTTAAAAATAAACAGCAGTGTTTCCATGGAGAAGGAAGTAAGTAGGTCTGTTAAAAGTGGTGCAGATAACAGAACTGGCATGAGAAGGGCTTGAAGATGATGATCTGTTAAAAAATATTTGAGCAGGATGATCCAGGTGACAGTTTTGCTGTTTCAGGGGGAGAGATGCACATAACTCTCTCAAAAGTGCTGACGATGGTAATGTAGAAAATGAACAGGTGATACAGCAGCACAGAATGCAGCAGTTAAAACATATACAGCAATGACAAAAAGTAAGCGAGGAAAACAGCAACAAACTGAGAAGGTATATGGTTTAGTGGCAGCAGACAATACAGTAACTAAAACATATGCAACAGTGACATCAGGCAAAAAGGACAGCAGCAACAAACTGCACCTAAAAATGTTTTTAAAAAGAAGAGAAGGCCAACTGTGAGAATAAGAAAAAAAATGACACTGTAATAGATATTATGTATGGGAGAATCTGGCAACTGTTCTAGGGTTTAAAGCACAAGAAAGGTTTTATATATAGTGGGACAGAGACTTTTATGACAACATTTGAAACTATTGGACTGATGACATTCCTGGAACTGTGTAACAAAATTAAAGGATATTTATCTGTGAAACTATTTGTTTTCTGGTAGTAACTTAGTGTAAAAAGTTTAGAACTGAACTTGAAGACAATGTTACAAAATGCATGCAGGGTCTGAGTAAAACTATTGATAATATTGTGAATTTTATATAGGAGAGAAACATATGGAATACAGGATGCATGTTGGAAAGTGTTTTGAAATGTGAAAGAAAATCATAGTGAAACACTTGCCAAGTGTTATTTTTTTTTTTTTGGCCGGTCTTAGAGGGACATTAAGATATGCTGACCAGCCTAAATCATGTTTCTTTTGTGAAGACTTTTAATTTAATTAATGATAATGACAAAGTACAATCTACCTAGTGTGGGTAGAAAGAACATACAATAAGAAGGTATGCGCCTGAATGCAGGTTATGTTAAAAAAGACACTTTAGGATGGATTGTCAAGTGTAAACAGTGAATAATGAAAAAAACGAGAAAAGGAAAAAAAATACATGAAGGAAAACAAGAGGCTGGGGAGAGGATGAACTAGGTGAAGAAGAAACTGTAGAAAAAGAAAAAATATGGTGGGGAAAAATGAGAAAAAGAGCATGCAGGAAGATAAGTTAAAAGTGGGGATTGATACTAATATTTTTTAGAAGTCCTAGCTAGTGAAAAATCTGATTCTGATGATCAAGGATTATTTTGTAAAAAAAAAATCATTTGGGGAAAGAATAAAAATAAGAAAATTTAAATGTAAAAATATTTCCCTTAAACTTAAAAATTAGAAAAAAACACAATGTGAGTAATTTCAGTAAATGTAAATAGTATTAACAATACTGCAAGAAGGATAGAGATACTGGAGTGGTGTGCTAAATGTAACATGGATGTTATTCTGTTAGAGGATGTAAGATTCCTGACAAAGTGAAGAAAGACTGCAAATAAAATTGTGGGGTAGAAATATAATATGGAACTTTGGAAGTGAATGTTCCAGAGTGGGAGGGCTGTGTAAAAACAAAAACAGTGAAATTAGTAGATGCAACATTGTTAAAGATGGGAAGGTTATTTGTTGTGAATGTAATGTGGAAAAACATGTGTTTATAATTATAGCATTAAATGCATACATAACTAACAAGGAATGAGAGAATCAGGTTCATCAAATAGACTATCTGTGGTAAACATCAAAATTATAATTGTGGGGGACTTTAATTGTAATTTAAGGGGAAAATGTAAAAAATGGGAAAGGGGTAAAAAAACACAGAAAGTGATAAAATGTGGTAAATTAACTGCATGGAACAAAAGTCAGTGGACTTATAGAAGCGAGCACATGGATCTGAAATTGATTATTTTATATTATTGGAAGGCTTGGGGTAGCAGATGGAGATACAGCTGTGATGGATTTTTCAGACCTATCAGCAATATGGATGGAAGTGATGGAAGAAAGAGAGTATATTAAAACAGGAAAGGGAATAAAATCTCTCCCTCTCTCTCTCTCTATATATATATATATGTATATATATATAACAGATATATATATATATATATATATATATATATATATATATATATATATATATATAGTTTGTATATGTGTGCATATATATATATATATATATATATATATATATATATATATATATATATGTTCTATGAGGTTGGTTATTTGTGACTAAGCTTGACTTGTTCACCCACTTCTTTGGTTGACAATGTAGATGGTTAATAGTTGTGAAACAAATGATAATGCCCAGGGAATGGGGGATATGTCCCTTCCCTGGGATTGTGTGATCTCAGAGTTATTATATCTAATTAGAAGGGGGTGCAGGGCCCTGCTCCCTTGGAAAAACACTGTTTTTATGAATGCATACTTCCAGGAGTAACTTGGAGCATTTGATTTGATGTTACCATGTTGACATTAAGCACTTCAATGTAATGCCACTAAGTCTGTATATGTAGATGGATATCATCAACTACTAAATTCTCAAAAAAGTGAGTAAAAGAAGAGACAGATCATGTTAGATTGAATTTAAAAAGCTCAAACACCTCTTGCTAACTATATATACAAACACTGAGATTGTACAACAGCAGAGTAAGGGCAAATTACCACTCCCCTGTACGGCAATCTGGCAAGCTACTAGGCAAAAAAGCATTTGCTATTGTGACCATTTATTCTTAAAGAGTGCAATCATATATGAATGCATATTTACAGGCACACATCTTGGTAAGTTCATTTTCTCAAATGTTCATTTGTTTGACAGAATGCACTGTTGGTTCATTTATGCAAGCATTCATTTTACCAAATGTCTAATATGAAGAAAAAAGTAGATACACGTGTGAGTTATCTGTATGCAGGATGTGATGGGAGAATGGATATAGAAATATCAACAACTCCCAAACACAATTATTTCTCACATATCAAATAATACTACCACATAAATGTTTTAAATGGCAAAAATGAAAAAGATAATTGTCTGATTATCCTGGTAACCTAACATTCTTTAATTTAATAGACATCCTCGATTTTGTGTGTCTGTTGTGTATTTTTCATTTTCTGAACAAGAAGCACTGTAAACCACCAATGACTTGTTGATCTTTTACAGCACAGACTTGAATTATTTCCATTTCATTTATGGATGCTGTTTTGTTTTTGGTTTAATGTATGGTGAAGTAGTCTTAAAATCATAGAACAGAAATAAAAAGATAGCTGCATGTTTGTTTAAAATATTCACAATTGTACTATAAGATATTTTCATTAGAACTGACAAAAAATAATTTTATCTTTCCAAGTTTAACAAATGAAGCAATGGCCTGATATTAGGGGAAAAGTATGGAAAGAACGGGTTAACGCATTCATTTATATGTTGCCTTTTTGGTGTATTTTCATTTGAGTTGCTAGTTTACTGTTAAACCATGTTTTGGTAAAATGAGAATTACTGTGCTTCATCAAGCTAGAGTTGATTAACCCAGTGTGATTGCAGAACTAAGGAGGGGGTGATGATGATTTGAAAAATATGTTTACAGATTCCTGTGGAGATAGGGGTGTGTGGGAGGGATTGTACCACCCGATGAAAACTTTTTTTTGTCGCTGCTTGTCTTTTAGTTGGCTTGCAATATCATAATATCAAATATTTTATTTTTAAAGAAATAGTGTCATTGTTTCACTGCTAGGGATATATTCTTTCATTTGAAGCCTATAGCTCCTTTTGGTACCATGACACTGTTTAATGTTGTTCATATTACTGAAGTGGTCTATCAGTTAAAAATTAACAGATTATAAGGAAGCTTTTAAAAAAAAATTTTACTAGAATTTTGTGGGATTCTCTGCAGTGAAGAGATGTTAATAACTGTCATTTGATATGAGTAGCTTTATTTTCAGACTCATATTTGCATAACCGAGTGAGCTGTATATTGATGCTTGTAGTATGATCTGTCATAGTGACAAAGAGAAAATTTAGACCTCCAGTGTTTTTTTATAATGTACTCCACTAGAGATATTGCTAGCTACTTGTTAAGCACTAAAAATATAATGCAGATTTCCACATGTCATTAATATTGTCCAAGTCAAGTGACTTAATGTAGTACTCTGCAGAGTAACTGCTAAAATCTTATAACTTTACTGGAAATTGTACAGTTCAGTAGATAAGTATTGTTTATGTCAATTATGCATATATGTGTAGTTTTTCATATTTCTATAAAAAAATAAAAAACAACCATAAATATTTGGTATCATAAGAGAAATCAAATGTGACTAAATGAAAATGCTGCTGCTAATACTGCATATTTAGGAATAAAAAGTTTGTAAAAATTTAGAGAAAATACAGGTTTGTATTTTTCTTTTTGCATTATACTATGTTTTTTTTTTGTAAAAATTGAGATTTGTTTAGATAACAGTGCTGTTTATGGTTTATAAACAGCATTCATCTTTCACAAGACATTTATTTATAACTATTTAGCCTATATTTTTTTATTCACATTTTCAGAAAATGCTCATGAAACTAAATATGTATATAAGCTGCTAGAGATGTGAATGATTTAAGTGACGTCTGTAACTCACAGAGGAAAGGAGTTACTACTCCTGTGGCAACAGATGTTAGGTATTGGACTGGTGTGTAGATGGTCCTAGGTTCAAGTAGAGGGTCGGCAAATTTTGTGAAATAGAGCAGCTCTATGACACTGTTGAAGAGGAACCTGGATAAATGGATGGGGTACCATAAATTCTTAGTGGGGATAGTGCCCACAACCCTCCTGGACATGGACAGTCATCACTAAATGCAATTTTGGGTATTGACTAGCACCTCTAAAGTACTACATTTGGTTGAAATGGCTAGGCTTAAAATGACCTCCAGGTCAATAGCCTAGTAATTTGCTATGATTCTGTGAAAGAGACAACTGAAGGAATCAGCAGAAGAGTATGAAACCTATTGGTGTCTCAAAGCCTTAATCCTCTGTATTAAACTGATGAATGACAGTAATGCCTGTAATGAGGCTGCAACTTTTCATAAGATTTATAGCAAAGCCACACAAAGTACAGACTAATGCACATCTTAAAAACTCAGTATTATATAAGGATAACTTACTCGACATCGGTTTCCACAGCATCCAGTACCACAGCAGCCCTTCCCACCTGCTCGCACTGCAGATAACCCAGGGCAAAGCATCTGTAAGAAAATAAAGAAAATACAGTTCTTATTTCTAATAATTGTACATCGTGTATGTATTTGTAATCGCGGGTATTTTTGACAGGTTATGTAAGTATTAATAAAAAGAAATCAAAGGATGGTATTTTCTTCTGAAGATAGTTTGTGCTGCTTAAACACAGATACCTTATAAAGTAGGTTAAGGATAGGTTCAGAAATATAGAACTTGGACATAATTTTGAAAACATAAACATCTTACAAATCCTGAATGTATTATATGTTTCATTATGTTGTATAATAAGTTAATAATATCTCTTGACTTCTATAATATTGCAGCATCAGAGATTAAGGGAAGTCAGTTGTGAATAGAGGCCAGCCTCTACATTTAATTATGAAATTATGTAAATCAGAACAAATTGATTCTTTATTAAATAAAGTCTTAATTTTATGAAGTTACCGCTGTCTAACTATTGTCATAGCAATCATTCCAGATTTTATCAAATGATGTACATTAACATAGCAGTATAACTGTGATTAGCATTTATATGAAGAACACAGCAGAATAAATATAATGAACAGCTAACTCTGTATTACACTCTTGGTGGACTTGCTGCTACAGTGTAAGTGCAGCCACCATTGTATTTCTGATTAGAACTACATGCATGTATTAAACCTAATAAATTATTCTGACAAGTATTGTAAATGCTAATGTGATATGTAGAATAACTCCTTTAGTCTGTGGTTTATAAATACTTGATTACATATTTTTAAAAGTAATGAATGGAATGCTTTCTATACTTTTACTTGTCTATTAATTGATCTGTTTAAAGACAGAGATTAGTGCTGATAATGCAAGCAAGAAAGGAGGCACTTCTGAATAAATTAATAATAAAAAAAATGACAGCACAGGCTGCAATCAGGTTTGAATATACTCATTTTTCTTTAGAGGATGAAAAACAAAACAAAATTCAAGGTATTTGTATGTCAAAAACTCCACTGTTTCTGATAGGTGATGCACTAATCAAATTCAAATCAAATAGTTGATTTTGCTTTAATAAGAGTAATATGCCTTTCTGTACTCTTGTAATGGGAGGATCTGGAAAGAGACAGGATTAAGTTCTTCTCAAGAAAGATTAGTCTTAGACTGACTGATCTGAAATGGGGAAGGAAGGATAGCCTCAGATTTGGCAGTCAGATACTGGTTGAGCACAGATTGATATTGATGTTATGTCCAACTAAAATGCAGAGTACTGCAAATAAAAAAAAAAGAAACACTCAAAGTAACAGAAACTAAAAATATTAAGTGTCTCAGACAATCCCTGACAAACAGGCATGTGTGTGACCCTAGAGATTAGGAACAATTCAGAAGTCCCATCAGAAAAAAAAAATCAGCAGTGTATTCCATTAAACAAACAAAAAAAAAAATGCTCACAAACTGGCATTGAAATGTTAATGAAAACATTTCTAAGGGTATCTAAGGAAAAACTAGGAAAATATGATAGCATTTAATACACAAATAGAGGAAACTTTTTGGAACAGCAATTGTTAAAACTAGGGAAAGTTACTAAATAAAGCCTTTTGTGAGAGATAATACTTTATAGGCTTCATTACTGGACCACCACTTACGTCTTCAGATCACACAGTTACTTTATCTTTTCCTCAATGTGTGCCTAGGGAGTAACCTCCTATCCTAATGAATAGACATCTTATACAGGTTAAATGGATAAAACAGTGCGAGAACAAGTAAAGACTTACTAGAATATCATTAACTGCTGCGGCTCATACAATGACTAGTGACAGCCTTCCCCTCAATACATGGCTAAGGAAAAACTGCTTTTCCTAATCAGCTGACATACTGTACAGCTTAAAGGGGTAAACCCACAATAGAGAAGGTAGTTTAGATGTACAAAAGCTAGGAAAACCAGCAATAGAGCAGGTAGCTTAGATGTACAAAAGCTTTCTTGTAAAGCAATATTTAGAAAAGTCAAATAAAGTGTTGAATAAAATATTAATTTTTTATGCTGTAAACATTGCATAACAATATTTTTCATCTTCTATTTCAATGTATGGGGATCATGAGTGCTCTGCTTTAAGTAACATTTAAGTTTCATAATTTCTGACCACCCCCCGACTAAGAATATCTCAACTATTTGTTTAAGATGATATTAAACTGGATTAATATTAATGCGATTATTAGTAATCCATGTTGAAGCATTCCTATGCAGCACAAGTAAAATTAAAGGTAATACATTTAAGTTTGTGATTAATCCATTGTTTTTGGCTTTTCTTATCTTTTGCTGTTAGACACAGAGGGTCTGGATGTTTTGGTCATGGCCAGGCAGTTTGACTCTTAAATGCGGGTGGTGTTTCCCATTTCACTTCTGTCCCACATTCAATTCCCCAGCCGCCACCTATGCCAATAAACACTTTAACTATAGACTATGCCTGTGCTCTTATCACTATTTTGACCTTCCCTTTAAAGACACAACACACACTCCCATTACACCACAATCTCATCAAACTGAACATATTCCTCTTTTAGACACTCTTCCTACTATACAAACAATTTATCCATATAGAATTGAACAATTATGGTTAATACACGTTCTTTCAAAACACCTCTGCTACCCACCCATACCTTTCGGATAACTCAAAATTTTTTCTGTCTGTATCCTAACAACATAGCTAATGTTACTCTCTCAAATGCTGCACACTTATTACTGCAGTAGTACACACAATACTGAATTTACTATCATCTAACATTAGGTACAAGTCCCTTCTTCTTTGTCTTTCGGCTTTTCCCGGTTAGGGGTCGCCACAGCGGAACTCCAGTCTGATAATGATTGGCAGTTGGTTTTTATGGTGTCAAGTTGCCAGCCCGATGCCCAACCTTCAATGAAGACACACCCATTCAACGCATGTCTTTCGAACGCCCACTCGACCGCAGAGAGGACATGCAGACTCCACACAGAAGGCCCTCCCAACCCGAGCCGAGAATCGAACGGGAGAACCTCTTGCTGTGAGGCAACAACGCTACCGCTGCACCACCACAGAAGTTCATTAGGTACAAGTCCCTACCATTACAAATTCCAGTCAAAAGGTCCACACTCCAGTTAATAACTGCAGCACCTTACCTAGAGTTTTCCACATACAATATACCATCATCAAGAGCTCATATGCCACAGGGCAGCCACAGTGGTGCATCGGTTAGCATTGTCATCTCACAGCAAGAGGTTCTCTGGTTCGATTCTCAGCTGGGGTGCCTTCTGTGCGGAGTCTGCATGTCCTCCCTGTGGTTGCATAGGTTTCCTCCGGGTGCTCCTGTTTCCTCTTACATCCCAAAAACATGCTGTAGGTGGATCGGACACTCTAAATTGGCCCTAGGCATGAGTGTGTGTGTGTGTGTGTGTGCCTTCCATGGAAGGTTGGATGCTGGGCTGGCAATTCGACACTGTAAAACTCTACTGCCAATCATGAGCGGATGGGTGATCCACTGTGGTGACCCCTAACCGGGAAAAGCCGAAAGAAGAAGAAGAAGCGCTCATATGCCACAGCTCTCAAAAGTTTATTAGAAATACTCAGATTAATTAACAAATTTACCCTGATAAAGATTCTACTTTTTCTCAGAGCTAGTACTGAAAGAATCACAGATAAAATCTCCATTTCTTACCCAATTGAACAAACCAAGAAATAATCACTTTCTTGTTTCCTTGGCAATGCACACAGCAATAAAACTAAACAACAGGAAATAACAGATCAGACAGGCCTTCCATCCATCAGTTTCCCAAAGTTATTAGTGCTACCTTGACTCTAAGCAAGGAACCAAAAGGGGGTGAGAACCATATTTCTGCACAAATCCAACCTTCACATAGACTTAGTCTCACAAATCAGTTCCACTTCCACTTCCTGTTCAGACTGGATTATATGTAAAATCATTAAGACAAACCAAATAAATAAATAAACAAATGCAGCCTATATTCTACCTCCAGAATAAGTCCTGTCACTTTTCACTCAAACTCTCTTTTGCTCAAAAACAGAGAAACCTCCACATTCTTGTTGTCTTCTATATTAACATACTAAGACCGTTTCAAAAAGACTTTTCAGAGATGTTAACAGACCCTCAGCTTTATTCATCCAGCCACCAAACCACCAAACCCACCTATCTTAACATGCAGTCTTCAAAACACACTCTTGTGGACTATATCCCCAACTTTGAGAGACCATTGCCCCATACATTTTAATAAGCATAACTTTATCCTAATCCTACTTCCAGAGTGTGTATGTATATATACAAGTGTGTGTGTGTGTGTGTGTGTGTGTGTGTGTGTGTGTGTGTGTGTGTGTAGATATAGACATAGCTATAGATATATAGATTAGATATATATACTAAATGTTATGAAATAAAACATACCTAGTATCCATTTAGTCCACAGTTCCAAATTCAACTGATCCAAATGCTTCAGCTGATACTCTTACCTCTATGCTTAATGACATTCAAATAATATTTTTCAAGCATTACTAGACTTCACAAAACTAAACAAATGGATAACACATGGATTAACAACTTTTCTAAAACTTAGACATAATACTTTGAATGTATGAAAACACAATCCAGCAACGGTCATGTCGACACTATACTCAGCTAAGTAGCCTATCAAAACAATCCATCAGATGTCACAAATTCAACCTGCTCAATTCTAAACAAAAAATCCTACTTAACAGACCAAAACTCTTTTGAATAGAGGTTAATTGTCATACGGGTTGAAAAAAAAACTAATTCCTCTCATCCTGTTTGCTCTCACATAAATCCTAAAAAAATTCACAAATTATCATCACATTTATGTCCCATTTCCATCTTACTTGCCCTTGATAAGATTGAAAAACTAATCTGAACTCTCATAGTTAAATATATCAATAACGATTAACTACCATCTCACATGCAGCATTGCTTTTGGATGGAAAGTTGTATTATGAGTACAATTTGTACACTAGGAAATGAAACACTCCTTAGTATGGACAAAGGTATGTTTATAGGGGCAATCTTTATTAACTTAACTAAAGCTTTTGATTTAGTAGCCTACTCTATTCTCTATGTATGTGGCAGAACTATTCATAAATCAGAAAGCAAACTACTGGTTCTTCGACTACTTCTCTAACTGATACTTTTCAGTAAAAGTTGACATTTCCACTTGTTCTAAAGCCCTGATAATCAAAAGCAGTCTTTCAGGGTCAATTCTGGCAACATTATGTATCTCCATCTTTATCAACAAACTTTGCAAAGACAAACTTCAACTCCCAGTCTTGCTGTACAGTGATGATATGGCACTGTTCCACTCAGGCAACTCCCCTCATCATGAACACCATGTAAAATCCCACTGCCATAAATGCTCAGACTGGATTTCTGGCAGAATAGCTCAACCCAAAATACAATTTATTTCAGTTTATATACTTATTTATTTATTAGCATTTGTTTACTGGGATTGTTCAAATGAGGAAGTAAAACTTATCCTTTTTCACCAGAGGCCCAGAGAAAAAAACTCCAATCACATAAACACAATACACTAAATAAGATATAATTTGTGACAATTAAAATATTTATGCACATAGTTAAATCTAAGTGTAGCAATATTTTGATAGAAGATACAATTTTGTGCTATAATGCCACAATAGTCAGACTCTATAGAAAAAATATTTAACTTTGAGACAGCAGATATTCATAAAATACATATTTGGCACAAAACCTAGAGTCTACAAACTCATAAACTTGTTGCATATGAAATCTGTAGACAGCATACACAGAAAAAAGGTATTTTCCTTCAAATACCTAAGAATTTGATTAGACTCCTCTCAGTTTTCAAATTCACCTCTATAAAACTACTGCAAAAATAAATTACTTCCTGTTCTGTACCAGATATATCTCACTTTTTTCCTACTCTGAGATAAGTCATAGGCAAAGCCATTTTTATGTTAAAACTTGAATATGGCCTACCACTTACTGGATGAAAACAAGAACTCAAACACTTTCCAGAAAAATCTGTACGTTTATCACCCCTCTGCCTGGTAAAAGCACAGCTGCTTAACCATGGAAAAAGCCAAATAGCTTCCTTTGGCCAGATGGTAGACCTTTTATTGTCCTCTCATGTATTTAAACTACAGCACTTACTTGCCAAGCTCTCCCCCAAGATCACAAGACACCTCTTCCAAACTGCACTGTACTAGGCATAGCTTGCCAATGACTTATCAGGGATTGATATAAGAGTATAGGCAAACAGAGAGGTAGGGGAATCCTAAGTGACAGACCTGCTCTAGGAGAGTTCTTAGTTGAATCTAGAATAAATAAGATAATTAGTAGGGTATGTAAAATACTGCACAATAACTACAGGAATCAGTCAGAAGTGGTTAGAAAAGAATGGGAATAGAGAAAGTGCCTGGATAAGCAATTCAAAAGAAAACTATTAGAGCACATGTATATACGGTTCCCAAATGTGCAAAGAACTCTAGAACATTTAGGATTTTTGCTTGGAAGTGTTTTTATATGTATTTCTTTACCCCGAGCAGACTACAAAAACATTTTTCTCAGGTAGATAGCAAATGGTGGAGGTATGATGGGCAAAACAGAGGTAACTGGGAATTTATGTTTTGGGAGTGTAATGAGCTGGCAGACATCAAAAATTACCTACAGGGTAGTCTGGCAGAAATGTTGGGTGAGCAAATTGGTATAACTAAGGAAACTACTTTTTTGAGCTGGGATACAAGATCGGAATTACCTAGGCATAGTAAAACCTGGCTAAGTTGAATTCTGGTGGCTGCCAATAATAAATTACTAAAAAATGGAAATCAAAGTCTGAACCAACTGTATATGAAGTATTAAGTATTGTAATAGAGATAAAAAAACTGGAAGTGAGATCTTTAGAAAAGGGTAGAAGCAAAGTACATAGTACAAAAATGCAAATCATTGAAATAATCCATGCAGAATAATGCTTTGAAGAAAGAGTGAGATTTAAGGAAGGGGAAGTACTGAGCAATTTATGTAATGTTGGATTGATCCTAGTTATAAAAAAACGATGTATAATGCTTGTAACTAGGAAAGTGTTAATATACTTTGATTTCTTTTATAGAAATATGTTTGCCTATGTCTTAAGTGATAATTCAATAAAGGTGTTAAAAATGTATTAGGCATAACATCTCTTACTCTAGGCCCACAACTATGGGAATCTCTTCCATGTCATCTCAAAGAAATTAGCCCTTATTCAAGATTCCAAACTGACTTCAAATCCTACCTGGTCACCAAAGCAAAATGTAAATGCTTGCAAATAGAACACACAGCATGTCTTCTATAAATGTCAATAGCTCAGTCTGTCATATAATTCATATCTTCCTGTAGACTTTTAATTAATATATTTAACTGCTTCATCTCCCCACATTCATTCCCTCTCCCACATGCATTCCTCATCCATTTTGTCTTTTTTTTTCATTTTATCTTCTTATATTACACACACACACACACACACACACACACACACACACACACATATATATATATATATATATATATATATATATATATATCTATGGGGTCTACTTCATTTGATCGAAAGACCATTTGATCTAAAGTTCATTTGATCGAAAACCAGTATTCAAGGCATAAAACAGAGATTTGTCCCCCTCCCCAATGTTGTGCGATGCTGGAGTTGGTATATATAGTTAGGGGGTGGGGGTGCAGCCCCCCACATTGGGGGGTGTGGGGGCAAAGCCCCCCACCTAGTTTCCTTTAAAAGAAGAAAATACAACAAAAAGTACACATTTTAAACGAAAATAGGTGGGGGGATGCACCCCCACACCCCCTAGTGTTGGGGGCTGTGCCCCCCACACCACCCCTAACTATATATACCAACTCCAGGGTTGCATGACATTGGAGAGGGGGGAAATCCCTGTTTTATGCCTTGAATACTGGTTTTCGATCAAATGAACTTTTGATCAAATGGGTTTAGGTCAAATGGTTTTTCGATCAAATGAATTAGACCCATATATATATATATATATATATATATGTGTGTGTGTGTGTGTGTGTGTGTGTGTGTGTGTGTGTGTCTGTATGTATGTGTATATATGTATATACTTTATATATATATATATATATATATTATTTATTTATGTATATATATATATATATATATATATACTATATATAATATATATATATATATATATATATTTATTTATGTATATATAAAAAATATACAGTCAATGACAGCACATTTTTGTTTTTCAGATGATGTAACATTTCTTAATGCTGTATGATCTACTATTAATCAATATTACTGTATTACTGTAATGGTCTTCACTAGGCTGAGACCCATAGTGATCCACACAGATTAGGGTTCTGCCCCAGTCAACAAATTCAAACTAAATCTTTAATGTGATCGATGAAAAGTGAAGAACAACAAGACTTAATAAAATCAAGAAGGGATGGTAAGAAAGGCACAGTGAATGGTAAGACTGCTAAATGAATAGCTTTCTTTAAGCATTAACAGTTCAAGAGAAGGTTGGTTACAAACTGAAGTGAGTTGAAGCAACTGTGATGGATTAGGGTATTGCAAAAAAAAATGGTTCTGATTCTGAAAGAACAAAATTAACTGTGGACAGGGGGATGAAATACAATGGGTTTTACCCATGTTAAAGAATTATGGGAACATGGTGATATACTTGGGTAAAAGTAACAGTTGTGAGTGCCTGTCCACAGCAGAGACAAATACAGAATTTGGATAATGCGTATTTGCCAAGCTACTTCATTAGTCAGAAAAGTCATGGAATTGCAAAGTAAAGGAAATAACTGCAGGACAGATGGACAGGTTTAAGTATGGGCTCAGAACAGCAAGGACTCAGAGAAAGGGCTTATCTCATTAGGTAACTTGATAAGTGTATCTAGAAAACACTAAGAATGTGGACTAATTGTATTTTCTGACACAAAACAGCAAAACACTAGTTTTAAAAACAAGAATTTATTCACAAAACAAAGACAACCATCCAAGTTAAATTTTTTGTCAAGATGATGCTATACTTTCATTCATATAGGGGTTGCTTACAAGTGTTCAGACTTGTCCATTGTTTGAGCAGTGCAACAGGAGCCCAGAAATGCACTTTTCACATTTTGCATTTTGATGGGCTTTTTATGTGTGAGATCTTGGCACTGCAAAAAAAAAAAAGAAATCCTCGTTCAGATTTTTTTTTTTTTTCATTTAAATGTTATTTTTGATTGTGTGGTTGATGTTTTCGTAATTCAAAAGGATATATACTCATGAAAAGCCTACAATTTGAAATATGTAATATAATCTAAAAAGCACTGTTAATGATAGGTGTAATATTATTATGAAATAAGTCCCTGAGTTGGAGGGTTGTTGAGGTGAAAAAGAATGACCAAGGTAAATGGCTAGTCTTATGAGGTGATACATCTCATTGACCTGTCATGTTGACAGTTATTTTATGGATCTAATGAAGATTATGTGGAATACTGTATTTCTTAAGGTTCTTCAGTGTTCGCATAACATACTGAATCACACAATTATCGATAGAGACTTAAATGTTATGTTGGATTCTTGGCTTGATAGCCATCATTCTAATAAGATGTGACTACTCGGGGTTACCAAGACACTCCATAGGTATCAGGAGAATGTATACTTAATGGATGTATGGTGGGTGTTCTATCTTTGTTATCAAGATTACATGTTTTATTATACCATTTTAAGTGTGGCAGGCCATGTAGATATGTGGTTTATGAACATTTTTTATGGAGTGCAAAGGAGAGGAAAATTCTTACTAGTACATTATCAGATTATGTTGCAGTAGTGTAGGATTGATGGTGGCGGTGGGTGTGATAAAATCCAACTCATGAGAAGATTGCATGATTCTGAGATGAGTTCACATTTTATGGCTGCGATTTTGCTTTTAAGGTACAGCAGAAGGACAAGGCCTAGGAGATTTTAAAAAGGGACATATCAAAAAAGAATAGCAATCAGATATTATTGATCAAAGGCTTACGATATTAGTTGCAGATTTCGAAAAGGTGGTTATAAGGATATAGTTTCAGGATGGAAATTAAAAAAACTTATGACTGAAGATGTTGTGCTTAATTTTTTAAAAGTTGTGAACAAATTACATTCTCTTATTGGATGACATGAATCTCATCACAGAATGCACTTGCAGGAAGATGTCAAGAGATAGCTAAGGTGCTTTAAGTTTTAGGAATATAAAGAAGGGGATTATGTAAAAACTTGAAGGCCATTATTAATCTTTTGTAGACCTTTCTTCTGAGAACATATAACATGTTTTATCTAATATGATATTGCAATGTATTTTCCCCAGATATGGAAGCATATAGCTCTGCTGTAAGTTACACTGGGGTCTATATTAAATACTGGAATGCTTAAACGTTTGAATCACTAAAGATCAAACTTTAGTGATCGAACTCTTAAATGTTCGAATATTTTAAAAATTAAAAAAAAAAATTAAAGTGTTTAAGCAGGGGGCAAGCCCCCCTGCAACCCCCCACATGGGGGACTGTGCCACCCAGATCCCCTGCTACTTAGATATACCAACTCCGAGATTGCACTTCAATGTGCTACAATGCGGAAATGGCAAATTTCCCATTCCCTACACTGTAGCGTGATCTTGGAGTTGGTATATTTAAGTAGCAGGGGGTGTAGGGGGTGCAGTGGGGTTTGCCCCCTTGCTTACACCCTTTAGTTTTTCTTTTTTTTGTTTTAATTTTTTTTTAATTTTTTAAAATATTTGAACATTTAAGCATTCAATCACTAATGTTCAATCTTTAGTGATTCTAATGTTTAAACATGTTCGAATATTTAATATAGACCCGTGACACTATGGTCTACCATCTGGAAAAGATCCAGATTTTTTCATCCTTGTAGTACATTTTTTCTAAAACTAGAAAAAAATAATTTCCCCTCTGTTAAAGAAGCCATACAGGTATGACTTCTTTCTGTTGATTGTACTAGAGCAGACATTTTAATGTTTCCTTAGCCTAGTACAGAGTTTATAGGTCAAGCAAATTTAGGCTTATATCCCTGTTGCAGAACAAGATTGACATTTTCATTAAAATTCTTGTACATTGTTTGGAACAGACATTACCAGAAATTTAGTAACAATTTGGGATTTATTAAGGGTTGAATGGAGGGCTTGATGTCATTAGACTGGCTGAATCTGCATTCTGTTAATGACACGTATCAGACTCTGCTATTTTAATTAGATTTCCAAAATATTTTTAATGCCATCCCCCCTTTTCATTAGCAACTATACATAAATTGGGTATTTGTAGGAATTGTGATTAATGGTGTCATTTGCATGTCAGTCCATCTCAGTTATATACTAGTGGGATGATTTCATCTGCAGTTCATTTGACACAAGCCATGTGACAAGGGTGCCTGCATTCCCCTTTATTATTATTATTTATTTATTTTTTTTTTTTTGCTATTGTTATTGATAAATATCTTTAGCAGAGGTACCACC
Organism: Protopterus annectens; assembly: GCF_019279795.1. Classification (NCBI taxonomy): domain Eukaryota; kingdom Metazoa; phylum Chordata; order Ceratodontiformes; family Protopteridae; genus Protopterus; species Protopterus annectens. The sequence continues at coordinate 407,453,741 of NC_056739.1, forward strand.
ATTATCTTTACTGGTCAAGGGTGTGAAGATGTTTTTCTTGATGTGGTTTGCAGACAGTTGTGTGCTTTGGTAAGATGATCTTGCCAGTAAGTGGGCAATATCCTCCCAGCCATGGAACAGTGATCTATTATACAGGTCTAAGGTTGTTATTAATAAGACAGATTTATTTCCCTTTACAAGTAAGGCCAAAATGAAATACAAAAGGAACTTTGATTTTCCACTCCATATGCATGACAGAGTTACATGTCTGGTGGCTACAATGGCTGACCCAGGGGGATTAAAAACCTTCAAGTGGGTTAAACAATGAGTGAAATGAAACATCCAGTTGTTTTGTGTTTCCTCTCCTACATTCACATGGCTAGGGGTCCGAATGGCATGGCTGGGAAGCAGAAATCCAAATCTGAAGGTGTCAGGAAACACACACTGGAGCATAGCCACTTACAGAATTAACTTCCTGTGGGTTTGCTTTTCCACAGGCTATAGTGCATTTTTTTAAGACATTTTTCAGTGGTAACGCTACAAAGTCCTCTTGCAAGAAACAAAGCTATGTTCCTTCATTAAAACTTTGGAGGGGGTGATACATTGTCTTATGCTTGTCTAAGGTGACCAAAGGCACTCGTCGTAATCTAGGATACAATGGGGGTGGACCAGATTTGATTACTTAACTGATATGAGTGGCAGATGGGTGGTAATAAAAATACTATCCCCAGGGGGGCAACTCACACTAGCCAGTTTCTATGGCACTAATGAGGGAGATTTTATCCCCATTCAGTCTTGTCATATGGCATTGGTACAGATGGGAGAGGCACTATCTACAGCTAATTCTGGGTGGGGACACTGTTGTACTGCAGCATTTAACAGTTAAGTTCCCCAGGGGAAAGTTAGGCTCAACAAGCATAAGGAAATACCACATTAGTGACTTCAGGAATGCCACTTGGTGGATGCCTGGCAAAACCAGGACTCTAAATCCATTGACTGTACCTACTTTGCTCCTCAAACGAGAGTAACCAAGTAGAATTGGTCTTCTTATAATAAGTTAGTCCTGGACTGCACTTATGGGTAAGGTGAGTATTTTTCCTGATGCCCTATCCAATCATATGTATTTACTCTTGAGGTGGTCAGGATGGCATTTGCAAAGATCATCTAATATTCCTTGTATGAATACCCTGCAAATTGGAGGGAGGGGGTGCAATGGTCCAAGTGCTTTTGTCAAGATTCTTTGCCAAGCTTCTATGTGTACTGAGCAAGCTGGAATATATATATATATATATATATATATATATATATATATATATATATATATATATGAAACAGCCTTACTAGAATATGCCAGCTATCTTGTACATAGAACCAAGGACTCATATTGAGCTAGGCTGCAGGAGGCAGAGCAAACCCTCCAGCTTTTGACAAAACAATATATTTCTAAAATATGCATTGAGGGTTTTGATAGCCTTTGGGTTCCCTGACCTATTTATCAACAGATGTAAACTACTACACAAGCAACCTTTAGCCCAAGTTGCCCCCAACAGTATGATTTCTGTGCCTTTTCCTCCATCCAGGGGCATGAGGCTAGGTTACCCCCCTCCCCTTTACTTTTCATGGTGACAGTGAAATCACTGAATCTGTTAATAAAGCAAAACTGCTTCCATGGAGGTATACCAATACTGGACATTAAAATATTAATAGACTCCTGGTTTGCACTTTGTATTAATCAACCCCATATGAAGGATATGCTGAACACATTCCAAATCTTTAGTCAACTATCAGGCCTTAAGAGTTCTTGGCATAAGATTGTGTTATTTCCACAGAATGAGACACAAGTAAGGATAAAGGACTACCTATGTCAATATAAGGTCCAATGGAACTTTAAGCATGAGTACTTACAATTTCAAGCCCTTGATTGCTGTCTATCAGGGGTTACTCACAGCTTGGGTGGGGCTCAATCTACAGCTCTTAGCTAAAATACCTGTAGTCTGCATAATGATCCTACCCAAATTCCTCTTCCTGGTTAGGTGTATACCAGGACTTGACCTCTACCCTTAACATTCATATTTCAGGGGATTCATTTTAGGTTTATATGGGACAACAAACACATCATCAAGTGCAAAAGAAACGTATAAAGGACAGACAATATAAAGGCTTCAGGGTCCCAGATTTAGGTAGATATGCAAAGGCAGCCGATGTTACTAGGCTGGCTCAGACAAGAATGTACCTTAAGCTGATCGAGGGTGTAGAGTTATGTCTCATTCATATCCTGAAGCAGAAGGTGGGCTGATAGAATACAAGAAATCATCTGATCCCAGAAGGAATGAGACTCAGATCATTCAGGCTATTACTAGAGGCAGGAAAGATGCTCTCCTATGATTGCATTGAGAGAATATGGGCCAACAATATTATAGTGGTAAATAGCACACTGATTTTCTGGACTGAGTCGATACTGAATGACATATACTGGGCTGATCTCTCTACTCACCTTCAGGTGACAGTTTGCAACCTTTACCCAGTGCAGGATTAGGCCCAATCTTGAGAGAAAAAAGTCGTGATAATATTTGCAGTTCTCCAGTATTAGCAAACTGCATGCTGCCTCTGCAAGCCTTGATGGCACATTGAAAGGGTTTGGGTGAAGAATTGGTGCTCATAGGTTACTGGCTCTACACCTTCTCTCCATTTTGTACATGTTTCTGGACTTGCATATAATAGACACTTTTGGGGTTGACAGAACCAAGTTGGCCCAGGCTGCTGGCCTTACCCTTAGCCCCAGGGGTTGACATTCCACCATTACTATTTCCAACTGGAGCTATTCCCTCCATCCTGTACTTTTAAAAAGCTACACTTTTGACACACCATACTTAAACAGATGCTGGCACAAAAGGGTAATTGGGGTTGTTGGAGATGTGGGCAGAAAGACGTAGACTATTTATACATGTTATGGCATTGCCCCAGTAGTTCAAATGTCTGGTCATCCCCCTTTTCTGTAATTGAGTTTATCATGAGTAAACCAATCCCTCCCCTTGCAGATTTCAGATGTTTGATCTTTTGTTTAATGCCTGCAATCTTGACTCTGCTGAAAGTGAAAAGGATTGGATAACACACCTGTGACTGATTATGTCTGTTCTAATATTCAAATTGTGGAAATCAGTGCAATCCAGGTTAGCCCTGGTACTATACAAGTATATCAACAGACTGTGGGTGTCACTTAAATATCATCATGACTATTGATGACCATAATACATAATGGTGTACTTTCTTATATACATTGGACTTTCTAATTTAAATATTTGGCAGAAATGCTCCCTGGTGCAAATTACTACTGCCTTTTAAAATATGCTTTTGGCTGATATTATAGTTTTCAATGTGCAAGTTAATGTTGAAATGTGCTTTCTTGTTTATGGGGCAGTTTGGTGGTACTTTGAATGGTTATGTTTTTCTTTTCCTTGTAAATAGGCTTGAGCTGTTGAATTGCATGTCTGTTTCATTAATCAGTGTCACAGATGTTAGTGTATGTCATGAATATGGTTGCTAGTGGACTTTGGCAAATGCTTTACATTTATTTGTTTCTTAATAATGTTATTAAAAGAAAGTTATTGTTTGTTTTAAAGTATCTTCCTCAGACTGTTTTTTTCAATGGGTAAGGAAGATTCAGACTTGTATTGTTTTGAATGCAAATGAATCAACATATCAGTCACCAGAGGTTATTTCTTCCAAAGGTGTCAGGAAGATTGTCTTCTGGATTTGTTGGGGTATAGTATTTCTTGTATGTTTTTATTTCTAAGAGGATTTAGTCTTCCTGATCTTTTGGGGAATATTATTGCTTCAGTTGCATGGTTTTATCTACATGTGTGATAGGCAAAACTCATTGGGCTTGACTGTAAACTGTTGTTGTTCAGGAGTCCAATGCTGCCAGAGGGCAGTGTCATATTACTGTATAATATACGGAATTCATGTAGAGTTGAGGTGTTCTTTGAATATTAACCAAATCAAATCCAAGAAATAATTGCTTACAATGCAGTCAAATATCGCAAATAAACTCCTTATTTTACTAGATAATGTTTCTATATCTGGTGGCACAACTGGATCAAAAGTGGATTAGTGTATGTTAAAGACATTTGGGACATGGAGATAGGCGTGATGTTACCCCTAGTATATATATATCTAAGAAATGGTCAGTACAAAACTGTTTTGTTGACATTTTTTATGGTTGTATTCTATACTGAACAGCCATAGAAATTGAGGTTAGGGTCAATCAGTGGATCTCTATGTTAAATGTCTCCCCATGGATTGAATTCTACAAGTGGTTCCTCTAATCTTAGTTAAGATCATTTGTTTAGTATGCTCAGGAGGTGATTTGAAAGTCTTGTAGGAGCTGTGCGTAACATTCAATAATAGGGTGAAACCTTCTATTTCTCAGAATGAATTGTCAAGTTGTTTGAAACTGATGTGTGATCCACATTGGCCTGTACTGTCTTGTTTCTCCCATGCAAAACTATTATACTTTTCGGACAGTCTCAGGAAGTATCATATGGAAGTGTAACTACAGGCCTTTTTGCCAGGAAATGCACACTATTATCTTGTTTGGTTATTTTTGGCAATTAAATGATTTTCAGTTACTGGGTGTATTAGGTGAGCACTTAGGAAAGTTTGCCTGCGCATACCAATGTTAATTTTGTTTCTTTGAAATTGTACAAGATATGCTTAATGTCAGAGTTTCTGGATTTCAAACGTCATATCTGACTGCTTCATTGTTTTTCTTCTTCATTAGAATTTGTATTCATTAGATTGGAAAACATAATTGTATGTTCCATAATACAAGTTAACATTTTGGACAAGAAAGTCATTTTTTAAGTTAGAACGGCAAGATTACTGGATTTTTTTTCCTTTTTTGTTTAAAGAGAATGGATGTTTTTCCCCTTTTCTAGTGCATTTTGGAGTTTTTGTTGTCATTTTTTTGAGTGTATTAGAGGTCCCCCCAACACACACACCATTTGTGTTTAAATAGTATTGGATATTTTTTCACTGTTTGGCTTAAAGAGTGTTGGAGTTTTTTTTTTCCCTTTTTTGTTTAAAAGACTATTTTGATATTTGCTTTCTTGTTAATTTTAATTATAAAACTGGTATACTTCCAGACAATATTAGTGACCACTCCCTTATCTACATAATTAGACACAAAACCCTTATATCCAACCAAACAATCTTTAAAACTACCCAGAACAAAAAAAACTTTAACCCAGCTAGCTTCAAAGCAGAACTCAAATCTTGCAACTGGTCACCCCTAAAATACCTACCTCTTGACAAAGCAGTCTCTTACTTTAACACCAAATTCTTACAAATCCTAGAACACCATGCCCCCTCATGCACTGTCAGAACTAGGAACAAACCTGCACCTTGGCTCACAAAAGAAACAAGGCAAAAAAATGCTTCAGAGAAATAGAATCTGGTCCAAATGGAGAAATACGAAAAACTCAAATGATCATGATACCTTTAGACAGCTGAGAAATGCTACAAAAAATTAATACTCAAAGATAAAAAAACTATTACCTGAAAATCCAGCAAGCCCAACATCTAAACCCAAAAAAATTCTGGACAGGTATAAATAGCCTACTCCATCCAGGTCACTCCAAAACTCATACCCCATCTAATTTGACTCAGAACTCTTCAAGCCAAATTGCCAATACTTTTAACAAATTTTTCTCTGAAACAGTCCAAGCCTTATCAAATACCTTATCTCTTGCCAGCATCTCTAACACATGCTCTCTAACCAATATACCTCCTGCCTTACAACTGCAGCCTGTTCCAACAGCTCTCATCCATACCCTACTTCATAAACTAAAACCATGTTCACCTTCAGCTGACCTCCTTCCAGCTGAACTTCTGCAAATTGCAGCTGGTGAAATTGCTTACCCTATCTCCATATTAATAAATGGAACCATCACAGAAGGTTCTATCCCATCTCTCTGGAAAGTCTCACATATTATCCCATTACATAAGGGAGGTAACTCAAATGAACTCTCTAACTTCTGTCCCATAGCTCTACTGTCTCCGCTAGCAAAAATCATGGACAGATGCCTTCATTGACAACTACTTGATCATCTCCTTCAAAATAATCTATTAGCAGACTGCCAGCACGGATTCAAGCCATTTCATAGCACCACAACTGCACTCCTATCCTTTTCAGACTGTATTAATAAAAATCGTAATAACAACTTACTCTCCTCAGCTCTCTTTTTATACCTCTCCACAGCCTTTGACATGGTGAATCATCACTTAATGTTAGAGACACTTACAACACTTTCAAAAGACACTCAAACAATCAAATGGTTCAAGTCCTACCTAGAAAACAGACAACAAGCAGTCCTCTGGGAAAATAACCTATCGACCCAGCTCACTATCTCCCTAGGAGTCCCACAAGGCTCCATTCTGGGACCCCTCCTTTTTTCCATTTTCATTAATGATCAGAAAACATCCATTCCTCCAACCACCTGCATACAATATGCCGATGACTCTACCTTAATCTGTGCTTCAGCATCTCAAGCTGAACTGCAATCTAGCACCCAAAAAGCATTTACCATAGTGGAAAACTGGTTCTTCAAACGCTATTACTAACTAAACCCTAAAAAAACAAAACTCCTATTATTTACCCTCACCCTAGAGTCTCCCCCTATCAGTTTCTCAGTAGTATCAAATAATGGCACTGAAATAGTACCTGAAACAACAGCTAAACTTTTAGGTGTAACAATCAATAACAATCTTAGTTTCGACACTCATGTAAACTTAACCATTAAATCAGTCAATAGGAAACTTGGTTTCCTTTTTTCTAGGCTTAATACCTTCCTTACTCGTTCTGCCAGGATTACTATTGCCCAAACACACCTAATTTCAACTCTTCTCTATGCATTACCAATTTACACTAACCTATCCAAAAATAATCTAAATAAGCTGGCCACCGCTTATAATAACATTGCCAGATTTGCCACTGGTTCCCCATTCCGGGCCCACCATTGCCAAAACCTGAAAAAGTTAGGATTTTTGGAACTGCAAAACCAACTTCTTCTTCAACAACTAACTATAACTCAGAAGATCCTATATCATCCTACAAATTCTCCCATCCTCTGTAGCCTCATTAACCCATACAAAAATCTGACAACTCTACGCTCAGCTAATAAGGTACTAGTAGCCACCCTTAAACCTAATAACAAATCTGGAGACTGTCTATTTGCTAATGCCATTGAAAACTCTTGGAACAAGCTTCCTATTAAGCTAACATCCACACCTCTTTTTAAGAAGCAACTTAGAAACTTTCTTACTTCACAATGGCTATGCCCATGTATTAATCCTGACTGAAATTTCCTTCTCTTACTCACCACCTCCACATGACCTTAACATTCATTCTCTGATAAAAAAAAAAAAAAAAATTCATATCACTTACTTTCAGTTCTGTATATTTGTATAATTGCTGTAGTGGAACTTTTCTCCCCGCGCCTCTACTGAAAATGGACATATATCCAGTTAGACTAGCCCGGTCAACAAATGTAAAATAAATAAATTAATTAATTAATTGATATATGTAGAATTCAGTCATAATGGCTTCACTTTTAGGTATTTGGCATGAAAGATTTTTACAAAAAAAAAAAAAAAAAAAAAGCATGGTAAATTAACAAAGGGCAAAGACACATTAAAATACTTCATTGTAAATAAATATTCACATTTAGAGCAAAGTAAGGTCTAATCTTTTTAAGATTTCTCTGTTTTCCACATGCCTTTGAATCATTTTGGACTAACAGTTTCAGAGGACCTTGTTTAGTGCAGAAATAATTCTCAGAACAGCATTTGTCACCTGAAAATACAGGCCATATTAAATAGGTTTACTATAATTTCCCCAATTTGACTACAGTCAATTTTTACTAGTGCAAAACAGCACTTTTGTACTATGCAAAACCAAATGTCACAATGTCAAAACCTGCAACATCGAATGCAAACAGCATTTGCTGTTGTGAGTTTCGACAGTGTGATACAGATTGCACTATAGTGGGGATTGAGAAATGTACCCTTTCCCTCACCGTAGTGCGATCCTGGAGTTTATATATAGAAGTAGCAGGGAGTGTGTGTGTGGGGGGGGGGGGTGCAATTAACTGTGCAACAGACAGTGATCCTGTTCCTGGAAGTGTGGTGACTGTTTGAAAATGTTGACATCAGCATGTACAGTCACCGCACTTCAATTTTTTTGTTTGTTTGTTAATTTGAATTTCACGGTTTCGGTTCGGAATTTTTGTGATTCGCTGCTGTGCGATCCAGTGAAATTATAGTAAACCTATTAAATATATGGTAATATAATATATTGAATATAAGGACATGTAAAAATGCAGACAGACATAGACATAACTTCTATGACTGTTTTGCCATAAATGTCTGTCACCTATTCATTTTGTTCAAAGTTTGTTACTATGGCAGATAGGAGAAATGGGTTTCATTTATCAAATATTTTGTACCTAAGTGCAAATGCTGGTTATTCATTTGTAACTTTTTTTCCTGCTTGCCTAAGTATATACACAGCAATGATTTCACGGTTTAACTTCATTTGGTTGAAGCACACATCTGCGATGGCAGATGTGCAGAAGTACGATTTCAAAAGCTGTGAATGTTGACACCGAATTGCAGAATTCACAACTGAGTGAATGCTAGTGTGCATTCACTCATGTGAATTCGGCAATTCAGAGTGCAGATTGCACTACAGTGGGTATTGGAACAAGTACCCCTTCACCACTGTAGTGTGATCTCGTAGTGAGTATATTAATTTAGCAGGGGCTGTGGGGGGCACAGCCCCCACATGGGGGATCCAGGGGGCTTGCCCACCTGCATGATGGTGTTTGGAGACATTCAGAAATGTCGAGTGTTTGAAAACATTCGATATTCCTGGAATGTTGAATTTGTTGATCAGGACTTTCACTGTTTTAAACATTCAAAAGTGCATTTTCCTACCATGTGAGTCGGATATTTAACTGGTTGCATATTTTATTTGTGACCTAGTAAAGGTAAACTGATTTTTCACATGATTTCTGTACCCACTGTATGGTTGTATAATAGTGTGAGACATCCATCCATGACCCACTTTTTCCCATTTCTGGACATGGGAGTCAAGGGTATCACATCAACAGTGACCCTCATCTAGAGCCAATGTTCACACCGCCAATGCAGATTTTTCAGATATTTGTATACTATATATCTGTCCCCACACATGCACACACACCAGTCTCCTAGCTCTCAATCACTAAACCTGACATTTATAGCAACAGCTTCACTCTGTAACATAATTTAGCATTATGTGACATGTTATGAAATAGTCTAGAATGACAGTCTGTTTTGTCTGCCAAAGTGTTTTACCCCAAATTCTTTAATCTGTGTAATATTGCTTCAGGGAACACAAGCTTTTCTATTTTAAATGTCCCATCTATCTTATAATCAATACAGTGAAACTGCACTCTGAGGAAAGAGTCCAACTCGGCATTCCTAGACTTGGATAAAGCATATGACAAAGTCCCAAGAAAACTGATTTGATTGTCTTGTGATGTTTTAAAGTCCAAGAAACACTGGTAATATTAGTGCAATGTATGTACAAGGACACAATGATCAAGTACAAACTGTGTTCATTCTCACAGACAGGTTCCCAGTGGGACTGGGTGTACATCAGGGTTTAGCTATGAGCCCCCTGCTGTTCATACTGCTGATGGAATACATTAGCAAACAGGTCAGGGGGGACAGATCAACAAAGTTGCTGTATGCAGACAATGTGGCATTACAGGCAGACTCTGAACAAGAACTTCAGCAAAGGACAAGGAAATGGAGTGCAAAACTGAAGGCACATGGGATGAAACTCAGTACAGATAAGAGAGTTGAAATGCAGCAAATGGGGGAAATCAGAAGAAGCTGAAAACTGAGATAGAAGGGAAGACAAAGGAGCAGGTTAACAGCTTTGAGCATTTGGGAGAGGTGAGTGAGGAGAAGGGAAGTCTAAATGAAGAGGTCAAAGCTAGAATGAGAGGGGTTGCAGCCAACTGGCACAGAGTGTCAGGGGTTGTGTATGACAGAAGGATGCCAAAGAAGCTAAAATATAAGGTGTACAAAACAGAGGTGCAATTAGTATTACTTTATGGTAAAGAAACCTAAGCAGTAAAGGCCTAGAGGTAATGCAGATGAAGTGCCGGAGAAGGGTGGTAGGATGCAAACTGGGATAAAAAAGAAATGAGGACATAAGATCAGAACCCAAAGTAGTTGCAATCGCAGAAAAGGTGAAAGAGAACAGATTACGTTGGTTCCAGCACATGTGCCTAAAAGCAGAAAATGATCTGATGATGATGATGATGATTTAGGATAGACAGTGAGAAGGCAAAAAGAAATGAGGATGTCCAGCAAACAGGTGGATGAACTGTTTGAGAGAAAATCTGAGACCGTCCATCATGAGTGTCAAAGAAGGCAGGAGAGTGGCATTGAAGAGAGACTGAGATTGAGACAGTTGACACAGCATCCTAACCCCATGTAAAAGATGTGAAAAGGGGGTTGATGGTGATGAGACTGCACTCTGTTTGCATTGCTAAAACATGGATTCACTGGTGGAGTCATTCTTAATAGCTCAAAGACAGCTTTGTTGCCCTCTTGAATGCAACCTTTCCTGGGTAGCAACAGTGATATCTGCCGGAGTATCCATAGGGGGTGAAACCCCACTCCCACAGCACAATACCAAACATTTTTAATAAGGGAAGTTGGGGGAGGGAAACAGGAAGAATTTGTCAAAGAAAGGTTAAGAAAGAGCTGGAGAATTTTTTAAGACACAATACATAAAATACAAACAAGACAGAGAGGAATACTGAGGCGGGTTGAATGTGGTAGTCTTGAGACAAACCATACTTGATTTCACCTAATTTTCATTTTTTTTCTTCTTCAAAAAAATTTCTCTTTTTTAACCTTCCCTGTCTAACATACTCACCCCTTCTTCCTTCCCCAACTCCCCTTATTCTAAAAAGAGCTGAAAATATAGCTATATTCCAAACAAACATAGTAAGCAACCTGTCCCACCTCTTGCACAACCATCATAATGTGTTCCTTTCGTGTTCTTCTTGTCTGCTATATAGCCTATTTCTGACTTTTATTCAACTATGTAAAAGTGCTAACAGAGTGTTCATATAAGGATGCCTTTAGACTAAATAAAAATCTTATAAAATGTTTAATAAGTTGTGAGCTAGCAGCACTAAGTCCTTCCCAGCAGAAGATCACATGGAAAGATCTCAAGAATGTCACAATGGTTCATGTCTGCTGCCTCTTGAAATTTACAGCACAGCACTAGCAGGTTTACACAGGGATTTGTCTGCACATAACTAGACTGGTCGTCAGTTTGTGTGGATTTAAATATGTGAGAATATACTGGGCATCCACTTGCAGAGAAGCTCAAAATCAGTGTGACTGCTTCTCGCACTTTCTTCCTTTATGTTTAGGCATAGTAGCACAATGTACACATCTTTATGCATCTGTGCAGTACGGAAGTATGAATGCCATCTTTTGTTAAAACATTATTCACTAAATAATAATTCAGTAAATCTTTTTAAAGCACATGTAATGACAGTAGACTTGCTGCAATACACCATAAAGATAATTAGCATTGGCATGAAATCCTTAAGATTTTCCATCCTTCATAACATGATGACCTGCATACCTCTCAAGTGTCTAGATTTTCCAGAATGTCCAGATTTTTGCCCCATATTTTTAAACTGTTTCTCATAAAATTGTGTTTTTTCTGGCAAATCACTGGCAAATCATTGAGGTCTGAAGTCAGAAAATAATGGCAGACATTTGAGTTTCAGACTCCATCCATCCATCCATCTATTCATCCATCCATCTTCAACCCTTTTTCCCATTTCGCACATATGGTCTGGGTGTCACTTCTTCATATCCTTCTGAAAATCTATACTAATAAAAAAACCTGTTAGTCTATCAACTTTCTAAGTTTGTATGAGCAATATTTAAAAACTGTCCCTGTTATTGGACCTTTGTGCTCCCATTATTTGTGGCTTTGTCCAGATTTATTTCTTTAAGAGGTTGAGAGATACGGTTAACTGTGAGACAGTTAAGTGGTGATGACATATCATATGGTCCCACCACCACCCTTTGTTCGGTTTAAATCACTGACTTAAGTAAATCAATTTGGCCATGGGTGTCAGCCATCTTTGCATCAGTTGTGAGTCATCTACCTGAGAGTTAGTCTGATAACTACTGGTTCCGGTTGGTTGCAGTACTTGGGCTTCAGATTTCAAATATTTCATTGGTTGTTTGTTCTGTTCTATTGCATTTATGGTGTGAGGCCCAGCTCAGCCTTTGTCTTCCAAAAGAGACAGCAAAGTCTCATGACCTCATTATTTAACTTTCTACTGCATCTGAAAAGAGGCAGAGAAAAAAAAATCCAGGAACTATTTTACTTTCTTTCCACTAAAGTTGATGAGCTAATCTAGGTGTATTTCTCTTTTACTGCTTTATACTGTCTGATGTGTTTCTGTTCTGTTTTTGCCTGCATGTACAATTTTTTTATATCAATTTAGTAATTTTGAGCTACTGCTACCTTGCCTAATATTGATGGTTGCTCTTAAAGCATTACCACTCAGAAGAGCTTAATGCTGTTTTTTTCTGTTAAAATCAGTGCCTTGAGTAAAGCTACTTTTTCAGGGTTGGCAGCTATCTTAGAATCAGTTGAGAGTTATCTAAGTGATAGTTAAATGATAAGTATAAGTTATTTATGATCTTTAGCAGTTGGGCTTCAGATTTCACCTCATTTTCATTGGTTTCTCTGCTTTTTCCTGTTGCATTTACTGAGCACAGCAGCATGGTGGTGATATTTCTATAGTGGGTAGTTTGCTCAAGTATAATTTTCTCTTTTCTTGCAGAACAGGAAGGGTGCCTTCTTATAACATAATTGATTTACTTATCCATCTCTGCTTTGTCTAATCTGCTTGTGCTAAATTGCATGAGCTTCCCCTTAGCTGCTCTTATATGTATAGCCTGAGTATCAATTGCATGAGCAGCAATGGCTTTTGAAGAACATAGAAAAAGTCCAACTAAATTCCACAGCTGTAATATTTCCCCAGACCCTCTTTAGAGTCTCACTTTCTTTAAATTTAGCATCACTGGTCATCTCAGAAAATCACAAACCTATTCTCTATAGTCAGCCTTATAGCACTTGGAATCCTGACAGTGAATGAACTGCTTCAAGCTCACTCATAGTCATTTCAGTTAAGCAGGAGTTTGTTAGCAGTGAGAGCTGTAAGTATATAACACAATTAGTGGTGTCCTCCTCTCAGCCAGCTACAGGCAGTGCACTCAACACTGTCTTTCTCTACCATCACCTGTGCAATATCTACATGCTATGAACTATTAAGTTGTCCTATGCACATGCCGGTAAAAAAATCTTTGCCAAAACCTTTCTAAGACTCTGAAGACTAGGCCTGAGCCTAAACCATCAGATTTGCCTCCTGCACACAGCCAAGCATTAACGGCTGTTACCCAACATACAGCTCAAGTAAAATGGTTGACACAGCAGACCTGGAATGGATAGTCTACTTCTGCTTTCTTAAAGTGTATAGCTATCTACATTATTTATACATTATTAATACTTAACAGAAAGCTACTAGAAGGTAAATATCCTACCACAGGGAAATATACCTTAGTTATACCTCTCTTCAAAAGTTATGATAAGCAGAAAGTAGAAAATTATAGGCCAACATCTATTCTAATCCCAGTTTCTAAAGTATTGGAAAGAATCAGCAATACCAAGTTTACTGATTTCTTAACATTGCATACCAAAACTGGCAAGACAGACATGGTTTTCACCCTGGTTGCAGTATCCAAGCTGCCCAAGTGTAACTAATTAACAAGTAGCCACACAATACTAAGGAGATGATATCAGAGCAGCACTAGTTCTTAATTTTTCAAAAGCCTTTGATGCTGTTAATCATAACATTGTGATTTTCTGCCTCTGAGATATTGACTTCAGTACTGTCACTGTATAGTTTTGCAGTGACTTTCATGTTGCTTGCTGATAAGACCAGCACTATAAACTGGAAAAATGTATGCAATTCACATATATATCCATCACAGGCATTCCTAATACATAAATGTCCTTCCATTTCACTGTTGCAATATTCCTTACAACAGGCATCCCTTGTCAGGGGTGGCCTGATGACAGGCCAGTAAACCAAAGCCTTTAGGTTGGTAAGAGTATGCTATATGTCACACGTATGCTCCCCATGTACAGCTTAGGTCATAAAGATGATGTCAGATGTGCCATCCTGAGAATTTCTTTGCCACCAGTCCAAGCACCATCTCTTGATCATTGGTCTGAATGCTCACTTCGTTTGCTGGTTCACCATGCCATTTTCAGATAAGTATCCCTTTGGGGTTTTGCTCTTATCTTTTTTCCTTTTGTTTGCTGCTTGTTGGGTTTATGTCATCAAGAAAAGGTAAATGCCATTGCGGGAGACAGATTCCCCATAAAGATCATCACAAACAGAGTTTATTTTGTCTTGTTCCTTCCCACGACTATAAATCCTGTTCCATTTGTCAGGCTTTTGTCCCAATGACTCTGCATAGTTGGCTTTCCTCTTTGGCCCTATATTTAGAAAACTAACTTCTTAAACTTTTAGCAAAATACAGTATGGAAGGAACTTCTAACTCTGAAGTTCAGCCACTTGTGAAGAAGAAGAAGACCAATAAATCTAGGTCCAATTCTTCCACTGTACCACCTTTGCTGGATGTCTCTCCTGAGGCAAGTGAATGGCTGCCGGATCACCCAGCTCCATTGTTGGATTCCTCTGCCACAACTTCTTCAGAGGGCAGCATGAATCCAACCTCACACATGTCCCTGGAGGCCTTGCAGATGTCCACTTTGGATGTTTAGGGGGAAACCATGGCTGATTATTACAGAACGGCCTAGGGGTATTCTTCAGATTTTGGTTAGGGAGGAAGTACCAACTACCATTGTAGAATGCCATCT
Source organism: Protopterus annectens (assembly GCF_019279795.1). Lineage (NCBI taxonomy): Eukaryota > Metazoa > Chordata > Ceratodontiformes > Protopteridae > Protopterus > Protopterus annectens. Next base: position 407,468,766 of record NC_056739.1, read on the forward strand.
GGGGTCTAAGCCTTCTAAATTTTATAAGGCAGTTATCCTTTTGAAAAACAAAAAAAAAAAAAAAAAAAACATGTTTGTCCTGCTCTCGAGGACCCTCAAAGTGAATGGCAGAATTTCACTCAGGGATTGTTTAATGCCCTTATGGCTTTGAAGCCTTCTCAAGGAGTTTCTGTTTCGGCTCCACCTTGGTCTTCTACTCCACTCAAAAGGGCTAGGGAACAGAATTCCTCTGAGGAGGAGATGGGCTCAGATAAGGAATCCCTTACTTATTCTTCCCAGAGTCCTTCTCCCGTAGACTATGGTTCTGAGGAAGAGGAGTCCACTAGTCCCGACACTCCTTTTCAGAAGATTTCCTTTGAGGACACAATTTCCAGAATGATGGAATTTTTTAAATGGGATTGTACCCAGGTTTCTGTGGTTCAGAAAAGGTATTTCAAGCTTCTGAAATGGAATCTCCTAGACCTTCTGCTGTTCCTCCTGTTTTGGCTGCCTTGTTGGAAGCCTTTTCTACTGTGTCTCAGGCTCCAGACTCTCAGACCCTGTCCTCAAAACACCTGATAGGTTTTATTGGGTGCCTGACTGCAAATTTCTCTATAAATGTCTTTCTGTTGACCCCACTATGGTATCTGTTGCATCTAACAAGACATCTCAGTTACTGCCTTTTGCAAAGTTGCTTCCTTCTGATAAAGACAGCAGAACTGGGAGGAAGGCTAGGTAAGAAGGTTTATACCTCAGCTACCCTTGTTTTTAGGGCTATCTATTATCAGACCCATATATCTAGATATATTTTAGCTCTTCTTTCTCAGGCTTTCAGGTAATTCCTGACTTTCCTGATTCTTAGGGAAAGACTTCTGCTCTCTCCTTATTGGGGGCATCTTCTCAGGTGACTAGGAGATATTCCTGGCTTTGGTTTCAATCTTTGCCTGAGGATATTAATGCTAAGTTGATGGATGCTCCTCTGGATAAGAAACACTTATTTGGTGCAGCTGTTTTTTTATTTACTTAAATATCATCAGGATAAGGGTAAGGCTTTACAGGAATTAAAACTTGTTTTTGTCTCTCCTTTGCTTAAATTTCAAAGGAATTACTCTAATAAGCTGGGAGTTGTTCGTATGCAGTCTCAGCCTCCTCCCAAGGGTAAAAAGGTGGAGAAAGAGCTCCTCCTGATAAAGCTAATCAAACTCCTGTGACACAAAAATCTCCTTTTTCTGACAAACCAGGTGCTGTCTGGCTATTCTGTTCTTCTCAACCACATTCCTCTTTCTCTTCATCTTTCCCTGTCTCTTCCAGTTTGGTTAAAGATTACTCAGGTTTCCTGGGTTCTGTCCATTATCTGCCTAGGGTACTATATGATCTGAAAATCTCTTTTCCGTTTCATTGACATTCTTCAGCCCCCTCAGGAGCAGCTGGCATTTTTTCCAGGTGTGCTTCAGGATCTTTTGGCTTGGGGAACTATTCAGGAAGTTCCAGTTTCTCAATGGGGAAGGTGTTTTTAATCCAAAATGTTCTTGGTCCCCAGGAAAGAAGGCATACGGAGACCCATTCTGGATCTCTCTCACCTAAACACCTTTCTGAAACTCCCTTCCTTTTAGATGTTGTCCCTTCAGACTTTGTTCCTTCTGCTGCTTCCTCGGGCTTTTCTATTGTCTCTGGATCGTAAGGATGCTTACCTCCATATCCGCATTCATCCCCTTTTCAGGAAGTTGTTACATTTCTTCCTGGCTTCTCTGCTTTGCCCTTTGGCCTTTCTACTGCTGCAAAGGTATTCACCAAATGCCTCACTCCCGTAACTGCTTTTTGCAGGCTAAGGAGAATACTGGTCTTTTCCTACTTAGACAATCTCCTTTTTCAGGACTCCTCTCCAGAGATTCTACTGCAGCATCTTCACTTTGCCTGAAATTCACTATAAATTTCCAAATGTCCTTTCTAACTTCTTCACAAAATCATGTCTTTCTGGAGTACAGGATCCAGACTGTCCTATTGCTGTCATCCCTGCCTCCTCCCAAGGCCTTTACTCTCATTTCTTTTTTTCAACTCCTTCTTCCTCTGGTCTCAATAACAACCAAGGAGTTTCTAAGAGCTCTAGGGTTTATGGCCTCTATCATTCCTATGCTCAGTTTTGCCAACTCCACATGACAAAACTTCAGTGGTTTCGAAAGTCAGTTTGGCTTCAACATTCTCATCCCCATTGACTTCATAGTTCCTCTTCTTCTATGCATCAGACTGGAATTTCAGCGGTGGATTCAGCAGATGACTCTCAATCTAGGGCTCCTGTGTTAACCTCTTCTTCCTCTTAGGAACTGTTCAAGGTCACTTCAGACATGGGATGGGGAACATTATTCAACTGTCTAAAGGTGCAGGGTCCTTGGTTGCCTCAACAAAGTTAAGACCACATCAGTGTCAAAGACATGAGAGCTCTTCTGCTGGCTTTTTAAACATTTCACTCTCTATTCTCCCTAGGACATCTTAAGGTATTTTCAGACAACACCACAGTGATGTGGTATTTCAACAAGCAAAGGGAAATGAGATCTTATCTCTTATGCCAGTTGGAACTTCTAGTGTGGGAACTAGCTATTCAGTATTGACTGACACTTCCGGTAGTTTACATTGCATCAGGTCAGAACATTGTGGCAGACTCGCTGGTCCATAATACAATCCCATGAATGGATGCTTCACAGGGATGTGTTTCTGGACATTGTCTACCACTGGAGTATTCCTCAAGTAGATCTATTTGCTTCCCCTCTGATTAGACAAAGTGCCAGGTCCTCTGGTCTGGAAAGTGGATGCCCTCTCTTTTTCCTGGGAGGGGATGTTTCTTTATGCCTTCTTCCCCCTTCCTCTCATTCCATAAGTCCTGTTCAAAATAAAACAGTTGTTGTGTCTTTCGGCTTTTCACGGTTAGGGGTCACCACAGCAGAACTCCGGTCCGCTAATTATTGGCAGTAGATTTTTACATGCCAAGTTGCCAGCTCTGATGCACAACCTTCAACGAAGGTACGCCCATTCACGCATGTCTCCATACAGAAGGCACTCTAGCTGAGAATCGAACAGGACAGCATCTTACTGTGAGGTGACAATGCTAACGCAGCACCACCACCGCAGTGTTCAAAATAAAACAGTTTGCTCCCAAAATCTAGCTGGTGACTCCCTTTTCATCAAGACAGCATTGGTTCCCTCTTCTTCTAAATTTAGCTATGGGCAATTATCACAATTTACTTCATATGGTGGACCTACTCACTCAAGACAAGAGATTGCTCATCCATCTCCACCTGTCCACTCTTCATCTGACACTGTGAGTGACAGGATTTTGATTCCATACCGACACCTTTTTTCTGAGGACATGTTTAGGGTCCTGCAGGAGATCAGGAAGCTCACAATTAGGAAATCCTACTTATCCAAATGAAAGGGATGTTCTTTTTGGTGCCTTTCTCGTAACTTGGATCCACTTTGTGTGGATGTTCCTTTGTTTTTTTCTTATCTGTGTGAACTGCTCAATGCTGGGTTGGTCTATTCTTCTGTTAAGGCTCACTTATCAGCTATTTCTGCTTGTCTGCCTTTATCACTTCTTTTAGCATCTAGATTGGAGGTCAAACAGTTTCTTAAAGCTGTCCTTCATATTAGACCTCGCAGGAAGCCTGTCTCTCCTCCCTTGGATCTTAATTTTGCTTTAGAAAAAATTGACCCAGGCTCTTTTTGAGCCAGCAGCTTCAGCTTCCTTACAACATTGTTCTTGAAAGACTAGACTTTTGTTAGCCCTTACGTTTGCCAGATGAGTGTCTGAGCTTCAAGCCCTTATAGCTTGTCCTCCTTTTTAGTGTTCCATAAGGACAGGGTGTGCCTTTCTACTAATCCTTCTTTATGCCCAAAGGGGTGAATGAGTTGTCTCTAAATCAGTCTGTTCATTTGCCCACAGTTTTCCTTTCTCCACACTCTGCTGGAGATAAGGTGCTGCACATGTTGTATGTGCACAGAAAACTTAGATTTTATTGGAATAAGACCGAGACTGATGAGCTCTTTGTTTCTTTTCATCTTAGATCCTTAGGATTGGCTGTTTCCAAGCAAACTATTTCTTCTTGGATTTCTAAACTCATTTATTTTTCTTATTCCTTTCATGGCAGGAGCCTTTCTTCTTCTGTTAAGGCTCATTCTACTAGGAATGTTACTTCTTCTGGTGCTTTTTTCAAGGGTTTGGATACTAACTCTATTCCTGAGGCAGCTACCTGGACTTCTGTGCATATGTTTACCAAACACTAGAAGTTGGATGTGATATCCAGAGCTAAAGCTGGTTTTGTTAGGGCCATTCTTCATGAGTTCCAAGAGAGCTCTGCTGGTCCTTCCTCCTCCCTCTCTTCTTGCTGAGCTTTTGTACTCTCCTTATTGTAAGGAATACTGCAACAGTGAAATAGAAGGACATAGTACAGGTGTGTAACATCTTACCATAATAACAGATGTCTTTTTCTTTACTGTTGCAGTATTCACTCCCTCCCTCCTCCCCCGGTCCTTTTTTCTTCTAGATTTGCCTTGTACCTCTCTTATCATTGGACTGGCATTCCTACTGGGGCTCTCAGTTCTGAGGATAATAAGTCCAACATCACCTTTATGCCTTATGCTGTACATGGGGCATGTACGTGTGAAACATGGTGTACTTTTAGCAACCTAAAGGCTGGATGTCAGGCCACCCTTGGCAGGAGATACCTATTGTAAAGAATACTGCAACAGTAAAGAGAAGGAAATCTACCATTATGGTATTATGTAAGTTCTTACACAACTGTACTTCCTTATTTCTGTTCTGTTCATTATTTTATAAATAAAATGCATCATTAAATCTAAAGAATCAAATTACTTAAATATGCAGATATGTCTACATTGATAATGCTTTGTATTAAATGGTGATGGACAGGTTGAAAGATGAGATCAGGCAAGAATCCCTGTGGAATATGATGTCTGTGGATGACATTGTAATTTGTAGTGAGAATACAGAACAGGTTGAAGAGACCCTGGAGAGGTGGAGATATGCTCTAGAGAGGAGAGGAATGAATGCCAGCAGGACTAAGACAGAATATATGTGTTTGAATGAGAAGGAGGACAGAGGAATGGTAAGGATGCAGGGAGTAAAGCTGGTAAAGGTGGATGAGTTTTAATACTTTGAATCAACAGTGCTGAGTAATGGTGAGTGTGGAAGAGAGGTTAAGAAGAGAGTGCAGGGAAAGTGGAGTGGGTAGAGAAGAGTGTCAGAAGTGATTTGTGACAGACGGGTACCAGTAAGAGTAAAGGGAAGGTCTACAATATGGTAGTGAGACCAGCTATGTTATATGGGTTGGAGACAGTGGCAGTAACGAAAAGACAGGACTCAGAGCTGGAGGTGGCAGAGATAAATATGTTAAGATTTGCACTGGGTGTAACAAGGATGGACAGGATTAGAAATGAGTATATTAGAGGGTCAGCTCAGGTTGGATGGTTTGGAGACAAAGCCAGAGAGGTGAGATTGGGTTGGTTTGGACATGTGCTGAAGAGGGATGCTGGGTATAGTGGGAGAAGGATACTAAGGATGGAGCTGCCAGGTAAGAGGAAAAGAGGAAGGCCTAAGATAAGGTTTATGGATGTGGTGAGAGAGGACATGCAGGTGGTTGGTGTGAGAGAGCAAGATGCAGAGGACAGGAATAAATGCAAATGGATGATCCACTGCGGTGACCCCTAACAGTAGCAGTCAAAAGAAAAAGATTAAATAACACACATTTCCTTATTTTACAACTACAATATTCCATGGATGCTCCATTTGCATAGTTATAGGACTCTCAACTCATAAGTGAAAAGGAAACAAAATGTGTGCTCTTTGACCTCAAAGAAAAAATGACCTGCCCTAAATATTTACAGACCAACAATACTTACATTGAAACAGTTTACCAATGAAAATGGAGGCAGTCTTGATGACAAACTTACATTCACTGTGCACACTAATACTAAAGTAAAATACATGCATTAAAAAAGGTGTCTTCTACTAAATTAATAAATGTCTGCCAACAACAACTAAAGTTAATATAGTCATTATACTTCTTTTGTCCAAGCACTTCTATGGATGCAGTACTGTCATAAACACTAAAAAGACTGATTGACATAAAATTTAATTTACTTAAAATAAAGCAACCACATTTGTATCCCAGCCAGCATCTACAATGTTCACAACAATTTGAAATCAATGTCCTAGGTAAATAAATTAAAATCTAATCACATCAACTTTATGCATAAAGTTGTACTTAACATTGCCCAGTCCCTTCCGCATTTCAGATCGACTAACAAATGTTAGCTACAAATATGCAAAACTAACACCATAATTGGGGACAGAACTTCTCATTGCTAACTGTAATTGGAACTATATCCTTATTTGTCCTGTGTCTTAATGATAACAGTACCATTTTTGTAATGCCTGTAGACCCCCCACCTGAACATCATATGTGTATGTCTCAAATTTAAGAGCAATGAAACATCTCCAATACAGTCCTTGGGTATCATATACTATTTAGCTGTGGTAGTAAATTACCAATGGACCCGTAGGCATATAGCAATTCGCAAACCACTATTCCATATCCTTTTTATTGCATCCTTCTTTTCCTCATCTTAAACATTTTTCCATCCCTTAACTTCCACATATTCTCCAAACCCTAAATCTTACTATTAAGAGCACCTCTCATCCCTCATTACGAGTGATGCCTCCAGATGTATCTGCAGTTAACTCCTACTTACGCCTCTAAGCATCAAATATTGCTTGTTCATATTTGCATCAATAATTCCAAAACCATGTTATGTACAAGGTTTTAAAAGATTTCATCTTAAAGCTCACATGATGGCAAATTCAACTGCATTAATATTTGATCTCTGCCTAGTGCAGGTAAATTTTTATTAACTGTTGTTTTTATGGTATTACTTTATATAGATATCATTTTCACATTTTTCTAAATATCTCAACAACCAAGTAACAAAGACAGAACCTCTTAGCCTCACATGAACGCTCTCAGCTAGATGAATAAAATGCTGTTAATAGTATGTGTGTACCTTGAGTGGTTGCAGAGATATTGCAAATTATTTACAAAATATTATAAATGTAATAGTTACTGTGACTAATAAAATTCAGTTTAAGACGAAGAACCTAAAGAATACTACCACTATAAAAATAGTTTGTGGTGAAGAGTTTGCCATTTAATCTTCTTTCATACCCCTTATTATTCCAAAGATATGAGCATTTGTTAGAAATGTGAGGACATAATGTGATTCTGTAAAAAGGCTTAGACTCTGCTCATTGGAAGTTACAGTGCAAACTTCCTAACTCCGTTGGAGTGAATGAGTTAAACAAACTCAAATACCTTTTGCTTTCTCACTTTCTTCTGATTTATTAGTCCTTATCAGGAACTATTTCTTTTATACTGCTAACCTTTCCTCCTTTCATCCTTATCATTTACTTTTCTTTCAGTCTTGCTCCCTACATTTATTTTCCCAGAATTCACACTGCTCTTACCCCGTACTCTCCCTGTAAACTTTTCCTCACCAGACCCTGTTCTCCTGGCTCTGTTTCATCTTGCTGTTTATGGTTTCCTGTCACTTTTTACTGGAGTCTCATTCTCATTTGTATTTTTTTTTTTTTATGTTTAACTGTTAATACAAAGTTTCATTGTTAATCTCCTACTTCATAACTCTCCACTGTAAATTTCAAAACTGCATATTACATTTCAGTGATTTCTTTTTTTTTTTCTGTTGTCCTGTCTACTGTAAGTATTTTATTTGTAAATGTTTCTACAATGCTACATGTCTTTATATACTGTACTAAAAGCTCTTTTTGTGTCTTTTTTACAGGAACCCCCCCCCCCAGTAATGAACTATGCCTAGTCAGCCAAATTGGTTAATAAACTGGAAGAGTTTAACAAAACATCTACAAGCATGATTACCAAAAATCAGTCATCACTTTCACCTGCCTTGAATGATTTCCCACAAGACAGAAAATTCCACAACTAAAAGCACAAAACTAAATGTACAATATCCATGGCTCCCTGATGTTCCTTATTTTTTTGCTATTATAATGCTGCTGCATTAAATGCTGCGGCTTTTTATTTTTTTTATAAACCACCTTTATTGCATAACATGTCACAGAACAAACCACCTATTAATTGTCTTTAATATGGACCCACCCCATCCAACCACTACCTTTCTTTCCACCCCACTAACTACCTTGATTATAGCAAGCTCAGATGCTCATAAGCCTAGTACTTATTATACAGCAAGTACTTCTTATTGTAACATTTGTTAATGTCTGTTATGTACTTCGCAGATAAAGATTCTAGTTGTCTACTGATGTACTATGTTCTTTATCTGTAAATATGTTTGTAATTAATTCCTATGTTAATCAAATTGTTAATCGCCATGTAATCCAATGTAACTACTGTCTGTTTATTTTAACTGTGGAGCTTTTCTCCCCGGTCCTCCACTGAAAATGGACCTACTTCCAGTCGGACACTCCTGGTCAACTTCTTCTTCTTCTTTCGGCTGCTCCCATCAGTGGTTGCCACAGCAGATCAACTGTTTCCATTTCTTCCTGTCCTCTGCATCTTGCTCTGTCACACCAACCACTTGCATGTCCTCTCTCACCACATCCATAAACCTTATCTTAGGCCTTCCTCTTTTCCTGTTACCTGGCAGCTTCATCCTTAGCATCTTTTTCCCAATATGCTCTGCATCCCTCCTCAGCACATGCCCAAACCAACATAATCTTGCCTCTCTGGCTTTGTCTCCAAACCTTCCAACCTGGGCTGACTCTCTAATATACTTGTTTCTAATCCTGTCCATCCTCGTCAAACCCAGTGCAAATCTTAATATCTTCAACTCTGCCACATCAAGCTCTGACTCCTGCCTTTTTGTCAATGCCACTGTATCCAACCCCTATAACATAGCAGGTCTCATTACCCTCTTGTAGACCTTCCCTTTCACTCTTACTGGTACTCGTCTGTCACAAATCACTCCTGACACTCTTCTCCACCCACTCCACCCTACCTGTACTCTCTTCTTCACCTCTCTTCCACACTCACCATTATTCTGAACTGTAGATCCCAAGTACTTAAACTCATTCGCCTTCACCACCTCTACTCCCTGCATCCTCACCATTCCTCTGTCCTCCCTCTCATTCACGCACATATATTCTGTCTTAGTCCTGCTGACCTTCATTCCTCTTCTCTCTAGAGCATATCTCCACCACTCCAGGGTCTCCTCCACCCGTTCCCTACTCTCACTACAGATCACAATGTCATCTGCAAGCATCATAGTCCACGAGGACTCCTGTCTGATCTCGTCTGTCAACCTGTCCATCACCATTGCAAATAAGAAAGGGCTCAGAGCTGATCCTTGATGTAATCCCACCTCCACCTTAAACACATCTGTCACTCCCACCGCAGACCTCACCGCTGTCACACTACCCTCGTATATATGCTGTACCACTCTTACATACTTCTCTGACACTCCCGACTTCCTCATACAATACCACAACTCCTCTCTAGGCACCCTGTCATATTCTTTCTCTAAATCCACAAAGACACAATGCAACTCCTTCTGACCTTCTCTGTACTTCTCCATCAACACTCTCAGAGCAAACATTGCATGTGACACTCCCGGTCAACAAATGTAAATAAATAAATAAATAAATAATATCAACATGCATTGTATACCAAAAAGAGAGGTTTTGAAGGACACAGTGTCTTATCAATGTTTACTCCATTTCAATAATTATAAAAAACGACTAAAAAATGAATTTCCATATGAAAAGATTTTGTAGAGTACTTATTAAAAATCTATAACTGGAGCAGGTTCCACTTAAAATTAGTACTTAGTATATTTAACTTATGTTTATATATTCAAAAAAAGAATAAAAAGAAGGGGGATGCTCCAAGCTCCCTACTAAACTGCTCTCAGTGTACTTTGGCCATAGGTTTTCTGTTCTAAGACTCAGCCCATACATATGCCTACCTGCTCCTTTTCTACAGTTATGCACCAAATTGCCGTTCCTTTAATTCCTTCACCGAGTCATAGACTGTACAAGGCAATTGGGCTATGTAGCCATTTATACCTTGCATTTACCACCCTTAGACCTTGCTTCCTTTTTCAAGAAATAATAAGCCAGTCATAAATTTATGACTGGTTTATTGCTTCTTGAAAAAGGAATTCAGTCAAAATTTATAAATACCATAATCTACTTAAAGAAAATTGTGTAACACTGTTTGATCTGAAGTTAAAGTTTATTTCAGACAGGGCTAGTCACAGTGTGACAAATCTGTTTTTCTACCTTAATGTGTTTATTTGTTGAAGTACATTCAGATCTCTGGTTCTGCTGTTTGTAGGACTGTTTGATTAGTGAAGAAATAAGAGGTCTTGGCCTACTGGATCCCTAGTGGTCTTGAAAGCAAGGCACATATCACCCCTAGTGAGTCTGTAGGGCACAGCATACAGGGATAAGCCTCCAGCTTCTTTTGTTAGATTGGGTCCTTTAAGCCCATGATCTTGTTTGTCAGCAAACTTTGGGGTCTCTGTAGCTGCTTGATACAATTAGTAAGATACAAGCCAAAGTAGCTGGGTTTGATTAGTGCAGAATATAGAGAGGGTCAGAAATTATTTGGACCTAGAGGAAGATGCCCTTTGTGATCAGCTGTGCTGGATAGAAGGATTTCCTGACCACTATTCCAAATGATGGTCAAAGGAGTGGAAGTTATCTACCCATGATCCAAGGTATCTTTCATAGCATCTGAGATTTGCAATGGCATGTTTCACCCATTCTAGCTAACGTAAAGTGTGTTAATGATGGACTTTGGCAGGGAAAGTGTCTGCACAATTTGCAACTGTACTGAGAACTAACCAATTTGTATTCACTTAGGATGATTATAGTTTTGTGAAAGTTCTATAGGGGTAAAACAACCTTGGGCATAAGTATACTTTAGCTTGTGTCTTTTTACGGGTGTCCATCCAGTAGTGCTTCATTCAGTAGAAAAGGCCTAGTTTTTGATATTTTTCTTTTCTTTTGGCAATGAGAAGAACAGATGAACATGATAATTGATGTTAGCAGACATGATAATAAATGGAGTCTTACTGTTAGTGTAATTTTATGTGAACAGTGCTAATTTACATTTTGGTAAATTAAGTAGAAACTGAGCACTTTGTAAGAATGTTTTAGTATTACAGAAGGCTGCTTCAGTTAGAGTCTGTAGTTTCTGTAGGGCAGAAGCAAGGCAGATGATGGAGGAGCTGTCGATATATTGGATGCTGGTAACTGGCTTACCAGTTATCTGTGAAACTGGAAAATAGCATTTGGAGAGAGTCCTAAGTTATATATTTTGCACTGGAGAATTTCAAAATGTATGGTAACAAAAGCCTTGGGGAAAAACAAGGAAAACTGCTGCTACCACTCTACCATTTTAACTGGGACTTATATATTTTTTAAAGCTGGGAAAAGCCATGTTTATACTTTGGTAGAGCATGAAGCCATATTGAGTACTGTATAAGATATGAGAGCCAAACTTATTTGAGGAGCAGAGACTTTTCTAGAATTTTTGATAGCTGGAGAAGAATAGTGAAATGTCAATAGTTAAATATGACTGAGTGGCATCTCATACAGAGGAATGATGAAAAGCTGTTTCCAAATTTTAAGGATGTATGGTTCTTAGATTATACTGTTAATAAGATCTTTATATGTATTCTGTTAATAATATATTTATATATATTCTTTTAGGAGGTTATCCACTATGAGTGAGGTGGGTTTATGTTTAAGCAGGAGCTCTTTCATTACAAAAACTATGATAGCCTTTAGAGGAAAAAGTAGGCTTGTGAATGATCCCTGTCAGCAGGTTTGGTGAAGCTGCTGTACATTTTAGAAGTGAAATAATTGCATTTATGTGGGTGTTGTTAAGAATAACTTCCTGGGTCAAGGAGATTATTTATATTTTTCCTGATTTTTTTTTTTTTGTCTGAAATTATTTGGGCTTTTTTATATTACAAAAGGTTTATAGATTTGTGTAGTTTTGTGTGTATGCCATGTTTCCCAGGCCTTAACTGAATCCCACATTAGTTATCTGGATTTGTATTTTAGCCAATGGGCAGATTTACTCTAATGTATTTGTTTACTGTTTATTTACATTTTACTCTTTTTTGTCTGACTGGGACTTGACTGTTCTGGTTGGAAAAATGTGTTGAAATGAGTAGTAGTTTCATTTAATAGTAGAGATTCTGGCAAAATCCATTTGCGAAATTATACAGCTGTGATAAAGGTATCTTTACAAAAGTTACAGAAAGATTGCGGGACTGGCTTAAATGGTGTTTTCTAGTAAGCTGATATATACCTCTAATGACATAAATAGGTCTGTATATGATCACTAGGAATGACAGAATGGATAGTGGTACTTGGTTTAGATGTGAGGAAAGTTAGGCATTGAGGCTTTGTTGCAGGTTTTGTAATATGTGGTTGTGAAGTTGAACAATTTAGTAAAACCAAAACTGTATATATTTTGTGTGGTGCTTGGGGGGGGGGGATCAGTGCTGTTAGTCTATGTTTGTCGCCTTACATATAGGTTTGATGAAATATACTTGAGTTTACCCAAGATAAGAAGTTGTCAGATTAAGAGATGTTATTTCCTGGCTGTATATATTTCTTGATGATACAGATACTTCTGTGTGGGTTGAAATTTAAAAAGGACATGAATATTTTGGCATTACTGAGCTGTGGCAGAGTATGGTGGTAAAGCAAAATGAATAGTATTTTGAGATGTAGAATCACAAGTCCTCCAGCTGATTTTCATTTTCTGTCTTAAACACTGAGGCCTGCAGTAGAAACTCTGAGATATTTTAGACATTTTTTAAATACATGCATGAAATTCTAATAGTTTGTTGCAGGTACTTGAGATGTTTATATCAAAATGGGAGATTGTGTTTGTTTGCTTTAGTTACAGCATTTGAAGGATGCAGTTCTGAAATTTTTTGATTGCAGTATCTGTTTTTTTCTGTTTGTGTCCCCCCTTACATGTAGGGGAAGAAATAATAAATTGTATATGGGAGGAGTTTTATTTTAATAATGTGCAGCAAGAAGTGGTTGGACAGGGTTTAAAAGGCAAATGTTTAGATTTGTAGAATTGAAGGAATGTTATGTTGTAGAGGCTTGCAGAGACGAGTAAGTGGTTAGTAAGTTGTTTTTTGGTAGATTATTGGGCTGGGCAGGTGGACTGTTTAAAGCAGGAATAGCAGTTACAGTAACAATGGATATGTGATAGATAGGAATGAGTGAGGAAGAGTATGATGAGAAGGAGCGTGTTGATAGTGTGAATTAGCAAAATTATATGGGAATGTTTAATAGCTGCAATGTTGCAGTGCAGTGGTAGTTTATGTAGAAGATGCAAAGGATATGAGTAGTTGGGAACAGGGGATGTTAGGTGGGAAACAAGTAGTGTTAAAAGAAGGGAATATAAAGTATTAATGTAAAGTGATGGAGCATGTGCTGCAGATGTGACTGGTGCAATATAAATATATGGATGCATTGATGAAAATACAAGGTAGAAAGTGGAGAATTCTGTGTGCTGTGTATACATATGTGATGTCCCCACTCTGGGCCAATAATCAAGCAGCATGAAACCCCACCACTGGTACTGGAGAGGGACGTTCACTTGATACAAAAATGAATACACCCATTATTTCCAGATGCAGCTATCTGCATCAAGCACAATTTCCCTTAAGAGAACACAGGGAGCACACTCAGTCCAGGGTCTGGATTTCTCTAATTGTCCCCCTCCAAGTCCCCAATAAGAATCCAGACTGGGACAGCTATAGAGTTAAGACCTCAGCCGAGTGTCCAAGCCAAGTTCTCCAGCACCCTCTCCATGAAACCAGTGCTTTTTGTCCCTGCTCCAAACAGCTGACACACACACACACACACACACACACACACACACACACACACACACACACACACACACACACACACACACACACACACACACTCTTTGAGATTTGATTTACACACACACACACACACACACACACACACACACACACACACACACACACACACACACACACACACACACACAAACACACCTGGGAAAGGTTGACAGAGATTTACAAGCTATGCCTCCTTCTGCCCAGACTATAAGGTAGTTACACCACCTCCAGACACTCCAAAGCCAGCTACTCTAAGGGTCTTGTAAGGGTACCCAATTATACTGAGTAAAATTAATATTAATACAAATGGTAGTTTGACTAACAGCAAAGCTTCCAGGAGCAGTCAGAGCTATCTCCAAATGTATATAAGTACTCTCAGAGATTAAAATATTCTCTAAAATACCAGCCACAATGAAACGTTTAAATACATTTAATAATAAATAAGAAAAGAACATGAAAATACTAAACATCTATTTACAGTAAACACAAGAAATATTAAAAATAACATTGGTGGACAGGTTCACACACTTACAGAAAAACAATACATAACTAATCTCATTATATTTTCCCTGACTGATCTAAAGAATTATTATTATTATTCCCTCATTGAAGTAGGTGAGAGATCCTTCTCTGTCAGGTTAAAAAAACAGACTGCTCTGTGACTTCAGTCTCCCTTAGTATTAAAATATAATTTTTAGTAATGGATTACAGAATGACATCACATAAATCTGGTCATCTCAATTCTGGTTCCCTTGCTATCCCCTTGGCTAGAAACTGTCAAGTTTTTAACATGTATGTGTCAATAATACACATGCATAAAGCTTGCTATGATCTGTTGCAGCTTCTGGAAGTCATAAAACAATTTCAAACCTCCACCCTTTCAGAGTAGCAATTAGTTCACAATGCAGAAAGCTTCCTAGTATAGACTTTTTCTCTCTGGTTGCATTGAAAACTGTAAGATACAATCTTTATGGCCAAAGCCAGGTAATTTAATTTCAAACTATTTTCCAAGTTAGGTGGATAGAGATTAACTTCTTCTCTTCCAGTATGCTCTGTTAAAACATATACATTTGAACAGTTACAATAATACATGTATATTTCTTTTTCTGTCTAAAGGGCACACTGTTGGTGCATTTTTATCACAAGCAGCTTTAAAAATACATTTTTCAACACAAGCATCTGTGCAAATCAGTTTGATATACAAATTACATCTAATTCTTTACAAATTTCCAGCTAGCTGTGCTGACATATGTATATATCCACTGCCCTACTTCTCCTGGAATAGCTGGAAATACCTCACATTGTCACAACATAGATGAGGCATATTAATAATCTGTTTACTTAGTGAAATAATGTTAATTATTTTTCGTCTTAGAGGTAGCTTTTGGAGATGAGGTGTAGTTGTTTAAAGGAGAAGAGCTGTTCTTAGTTTGTGTTTAAAAAGCTTAAGTAGCTAGGGTTATGAATTACATCTGATGGCGCATATAAAAGGACCTGCAATTATTTAGATTATTTTGGTAAAGATGGATTGGTGATTCTTGATTGATCTCACTAGTTAGTTTGATGTTGCCTAAGTGGTAATTTTTAGTTTTAATTCACACTGGAAGGTAATTATGTGGATTATATATGACTTGTAAGTGAGTGCATGTGGAGTACTAACTATAGAAGTATACCAACCCTTGGAGTGGCAAGGCTTGTGGGAGAAGGGGTACAAAGTAGGTCACAAATCACAGGACATACCGTAGCCAATCAATGTGTGCATGCACATATCAGCTAAGCAGACTGGCAAGAATGTCATCTTGATCAGATAAGTTCACATTTGTGTTTCCAATTTTACTCACTAAAAAGTACTCAAAATAGTTTTAGCAGTGCACAATTAGCTCTTGCTGCATACTAATATCTGCATAACATTTTGAGGATGAAAGCGCACACACTGCCTTGACAGGGTAGGTTTTCCATTAGGAGGATCATAGGATCATAGGCTCATAGGAAGTTACTAGGCTAATATCCCTAGGGCCCTTGCAAGCATAGCCATGTTGTATCATTATTTCCACAATCAGCATGTACTGCCCCTGTCCAAGAGGGACAGAGATGGAACCCCCAGGGTGAATTCATGGCTATGCATCAAATCATCTAGATTGAGTTGAAGATGACCAATAAGGTGCTCTGTTTGACATGAAGTGAGAGTCTGTTCCAAAGGTGTGGTAACCTCTGAGAGACAAATCTGTCCCTCCAGCAGGTTCTATTAATGTCACGTACCAGGTTAAGGTCTTTAGAGCGAGTAACCCATGTACCATTTGACTTGCGGATATGCAACATTTCCAATAAAGCAGGGTCAGAGATTTCCTTACATGCAAGGCAGAGATTGCCTTTGAGTAGTCTGTAAGAAACAGAATAAAGTGACAGTTATTTCAGTCTAGCCAGACAGAACACATGCTGAAGACCTTGAATTTTCCTTGTGAGGAATTTTTGTGGTCTCTCCAGTTTCTGCAGGTGCTTGGAAAGGTACATACCAAAAGGGGCATTGTACGCAATTATTGGCCTGATAAGGGAAGAGTAGAAAGAGGTTATAACATCTTTTTTTCTTGAGGCAATGCCCTTACTTATGACGTGAGCAATATAGAATGCCCTTCTTACCACTGTCGAGACATGGTGATCAAAGGTAAGGTTGCTGTCAACCTGTGTGCCCAGGCGTCTCAACACTGAGTGCATACTTAGGGTATTGCTATTGATGCGGTAGTTAGCAGGAACATTGCTCTTACCAAAAGGGATGATAATACATGTTTTGTATTGAGTTTAAGGCCATGACTTTGGTACCAATCATTTGTTTGTGTAAGACCCTCTTGTAGGATGTTGACATCATTTGGAGATTCTATGACTGCTCCCAGTTTGCATTCATCAGCAAACTTTATCAGCCATAGACCTTTAGTTTTGCTTGTACTTTGGAGAAATAGATTCCTAACAGTAAAGGTCCCAGGACTGATCCCTGTGAAACACCACTGGTTACAGGTATGATGTTGGAGGTGGATTCCCCTATTTTGACTATATGTGTTCTATCAGTGAGCCAGTTAGTGACCCATCTAATGATATAAGGGTTGATACCTAGCTGGGTGAGTTTGTCAATGATGCCTGACTGGAGGGTAGTGTTAAAGGCTTTGGCTAAGTCCAGTTATGCTGTATGCACAGATTTCCCCTCATCCAGGGCCTTGGTGACTACCTCAAAGAAGCCCCTCAGATTTAACAGGCATGATTTCCCTTTGACAAATCCAAACTGAGTGGGGTTAAGTTTTTGGAGATTACCTATATCTTTCTTGATAAGGTCGAAGATAATTCACTCCATTGCCTTGCAGATAGGGCTAGTCAGGCTAATAAGTCTATAGTTCCTGGGTTCAGTGGAAGTACCACCTTTGTGCAAGGAAATAATGGTGGCCATTTTCCATTCAGCTGGGATGAAGCTGGCACTTAGTCTGTGATTGAAAAGAGTACCCAATGGTGTTGCTAATTCTTGTTGCAGTCCATGTAGGATGCAGCCTGAGATGTTATCAGGTCCAATAGATGTTGTGTTTTTGGCCTTAGAGAGGTAGTTTATGACCTGCTCTTTAGAAATATAAGGTAAGGGAACAGGTGGTAGGGATGTCATGGGGTACCTGTGGCAGGGACAGGGGAGTGAAGTATTTACAGAACCTGTCGGCCAACAGGTTAGCTATGTCCACAGGCTCAGTATATGTGGTATCAATAACTACCAGTTCAGCACATATCTGAGCCTGTCCTTTTAGGTTATGGTTGTAACTAAAGAATGCCATATGACTGTCATTAGTTGACGAAGCTAATTTAGATTCGTAGTTTGCTTTGGAGGACTTCACAAGACGTCTTATTTGCTTGTAGTGTATAAGCTGAGGAAAGAGTGTTTCCAGTTTAGGACTCACTCCCTCTCACTCTTAGACAGTGATTTCTTCCTCTTATTGTAAAGCCTTTTAATGGCAGTTGTCCACCTGGCAGGTTTGCTCTTCCTTGAGGAGCTTGTTTTGGTCCTGTCAGGTATGGCCAAGTTAATGCAGTTATACAGGTGTTTGTTTAAAGCATTGGTGTATAACAAGACAGTTGCCAGTTCTATCTCCATCTGAGGGGGTGGGGGTGCAGTGAAGCTATTTATACCATTCCCGCAAGAGTTTATATTCTGCTTTAGATACTTTTTTGTTTAGTTGTTGAGGGGGGGGGGTTCATGTGTGATAGTTACTTCGAATGAGACTGACTTGTAGTCATATCTCACCAGGGAAGACCTCACAGTGGGGGTACTACAGTGGTCCTCCATATTGGTAAGCACCAGATCCAGGATATTGGCACCCCTTGTGGGGGTGTCAACCAGCTAGTCCAAGACATTGAAATTAATGAAGTCGGGGAACCTTTGAGCAAGTGAATTTGAGCACGAGTAATTTACCCAGTCAATGGATGGATAGTTAAAGTCACCCAAAACTATGGTGTTCGGATGTATCTTTATGGACTCAAGTAGATCCAAACAGGCAAAGTGGATGTCCTGATTCATGGAAAGGATGCTGTAGCTGGCAATGACTAGAATTGGTGTACTACCAACAGTTAATTGCACCTGAAGTATCTCCAAGAAATCTTATTGTTAAACTAATCTGGAGGTGTATTTATCTTTAATGACACTGCCTCCTTTAGTTTTCACACCTTCAGTTTGTGGCCTGAATGTGTGGAAGAAGGAGTAACCCATTATGGCTGGGATGCTCTCCACAGCCTTGAACCAGGTCTCTGAGACTGCACAAATGTCTCCAACTTCCAAGCTGAGAACTGCTTCCAGTGAGTGCAGTTTCATGTTAAGACTCCTAGCATTTAGCAGAATAACCTTGAGGTTGTTTTAGATAGAATTTTTACATCATTAATTTTGTCCTTGAGACACTGCCTAAAAAGGCACTATGGGGGTGTCAAGAGCCTTAGCCGGTAGCCTAAATCCCAGGGGTGACAGATGAAGCCCATCTCTGTGCCTATCTCTGGCAATCCTTCAAGGTCTGTCGATCATGTCATCCCAGGCTGACAGATAATGGATCCCCTTAGAATGGCACTGTAGTAAGGTTTTAATTTTAAGATAGTAGATTGTAAAATATACTGAATATGTCAGTCTCAATGTCATCAATAACAAGAGTCAGTGCCTCAAAGGTTCTGTTTCTTTCATCCTAGACAAGATTCCTGCAAGTACGGGAAAGAGGTCTGTGCATGTGTGTGTATAACAACAGCAAGAAAGCTTCCATTTCATTCACCCTGGACAGGATTCCTGCAAGTAAGACAAAGAGGTGTCTGTGTGTATTTATTTATTTATTTATTTTACATTTGTTGACTGGGAAAGTCCGACTGGACACATGTCCATTTACAGCGGAGGCCCAAGGAGAAAAGCTGCATTTTACATACAATGCAGTAACATACAAACAATACAGTGGTATACAAAGCAAATATAAAATGATTAATAAGAATCTACAGTACTATGTGATTATACTTCCTAGGATATTTTTACATAGTAGTTTAGTATTAACTATGCATCCATTTCTTAGAAATTCACTAACTTTATAAATCTGTAATACTTTTAAAAGGTAGCATTAAAAATTAGAAACTTGAAGAGAAGAGTAGTTTTTAGTATCTTTGTCTTTACCCAGGGGTGTTATATGAGCATAGCCATTTGTTAGAAAAATGGGTTATGAGGAGTTTTTTAAATTGAGTACTGGAGGTATTGGATGGGAGGGTGGCTGGTAGAGAATTCCAGAGTTTGGAGATGCAGTAGCTATAGAGAGATTTTCCTGCTTCATTTTTGTAATTGGTAACCTCAAGAAGGTTATGGGTATTAGATCTCAAAATTATTTTTGAGGTGTAAGGCTGTATAAGATGTTGGAGGGCTGGGACATGTAACAACAGCAAGGAGGGTTCAGTTTTGTTCATCCTTGACAGGATTTCTGCAAGTAAGGGAAAGAGGTGTATATGTGTATAACAGCAGCAAGAAAGGTTCTGTTTCATTCGTCCTCAACAGGATTCTTGCAAGTAAGGCAATGAGGTGTGTGCATGTGTGTGTATAACAGCTGCATGAAAGGTTCCATTTTATTCATCCTGTTTTACATTATTTGGCATTTGTTGACTGGGATAGTCAGACTGAGCTAGCGCCCTTTTTCAACAGAGGCCCAAGGAGAAAAGCTCCACAAACATATACAGTAGTTTAATGCACTAACAAATATAGAGAGCACATGGTGCATTAATAAGAAAAAAACGCAGAGTTACATCACAAGGTTAGAAAGAGGATCGGGTTGTACAGCTGAATACACAGATTGCGTCAAATGCAGTTTGTCATAACTATTTACAGGATACATTCATATGTACAACATGAGCACTTGATAGTTCATTTAGAAGCACCTTTGTATGTACATGCAGTGTCATGAGTATAATACAATCCATTTGTCACCTGGTTCAGTAGTAGCATTTTAGAGACTATAAAGAAGCAAATGTATTTGTTCTGGCAGTGTTGTTTGTCTTTTGGCTTTTTCCCGGTAAGGGGTCGCCACAGTGGAACTCCGGTCCGCTAATGATTGGCAGTAGATTTTTTTTACAAAATGCCGAGGTGCCAGCTCAATGCCCAACCTTCAACAAAGGCACACCCATTTACGCACACATGTCTTTCGAATGCTACCCAACTGCGGGGAGGACATGCAGACTCCACACAGAAGGCACTCCCAAGGCAAGCTCAGAATCAAACGGGAGAACCTCTTCGTGTGAGGTAACAACACTACCGCTGTACCACCAAAGTATAATAAAACACATTGGTCATCAGATTCAGTAAAAGTATTTGAAATATCATGTAGGGATTCTTAGATGATATAGATGTTGTAGTCAGGAGTGACATTAAAAAGAAGTAGTGAGGGGTAATGAAGTTTAGAGAGAAAAGGTGAGAGAGGTAAGGGAGGAAAAGAGAGGGTTGTTAAGGTGTTGTTGTGAAAGGAGTGTTAGCAGAGTCAGGGATGGAAGATAGGCAGGGTGGAGATACTCTTAAGAGGTTCAATGAGGATGTTTACAGTGGCAAGTCCAGGAGTTTATTAGAAATTCTTTGAGAACATTTTGGAATTTTTGCAGATGGCTCATATTTCTAATAGATAGGGGAAGTTTGTTCAAGTAGGGGAAAGGAGAATAACTGTAGATGTTTTGTCCAATGGATCTTTTTGGCTTGTAAATTTCAAGTAGATTTTGGTCAGAGCTTTTGATGGTCCTGAGAGGGATATAGAGGGAGACTAGTGAGGAGATATTAGGGTAGAAGGAGGGCTTGTAGAGGATTGAATGTATGATCAATAGTTGATAGAGAAGCAGCTGGTGAGGGAATTATAACAATTTAAGGTCATGAGAAAAAGGCAGTGGTGAGATTTATAGGTTTTATTAGCAGCAAATCTGGCAACTTTATTGTAGGTGGATTCAAATTTAGCTAAGAGTGAGGACTGGAGATTAGTGAGGATTTGTGAACTTTAGAAGGACTAGGTAGAAGGTAGACATGGGTAAGGGAAAGTCGAGACTCTTTTGTTGGGAATTGTTTATTTCTGTAAAGGGGCCTAGTTTTTGGTGGGTTTTCATTATGCACTGGAGTGAGTGAAGTTCACATTTGAAGTGGTCACCTATGGTGGCTCCCAGAAGCTTAGTATGTGTTTATACCATGACAGTCATATTATTAAGGGATGTAATAGAGAAAGAGGGTTTAAGGTGTGTGAGGGATTTGGGGAGGAATAGAAGAAGTTTGATCTTTTTTGGATTAAGTATTACTGGTTATTAGAGAGGGTGGCCATGGTGGTGCAACGGTTAGCATTGCCACCTCACAGCAAGAGGTTCTCCAGTTCACTCATCAGCTGGGGTGCCTTCTGTGCGGAGCCTGCATGTCCTCCCTGTGGTCGCATAGGTTTCCTCCGGGTGCTCCGGTGTCCTCCCACATCCCAAAGACATGCTGTATGTGGACTGGACACTCTAAATTGGCCCTAGGTGTGAGTGTGTGCATGTATGTGCCTTCTGTGGAAGGTTGGGTGCCAGGCTGGCAATGACACGATAAAACTCCACTGCCAATCATGAGCAGACAGGTGATCTGCTGTGGCAACCCCCTAACCGGGAAAAAGCCAAAAGAAGAAGATTACTGGTAATTAGAGAGGCAGTTTTCAACAGATCTGAAGAATATTTGGGTGATGATGTTGAGACTGGAGAGGTTATCAGAGATGATAATGACTTTGGAGTAATCAGCATATTGTATAAGAGATGACTAAGGGCAGGATGTGTATAAGCAGTTTGTAAAAATGTTGAACAATTAGGCACCAAGTATTGATCCTTGAGGAACTCCAATCTTGATGGGAAGAGCAGGGGATAGTAAGAAAAGCCATTTAATGGATTGTTTTCTGTCAGAGAGGTTGCAGATAAACCAAGAGATTGTTGAACTTGAGAGATTAAGGGTATTAGATCTCAAAATTATTTTTGAGGTGTAAGGCTGTATAAGATGTTGGAGGGCTGGGACATATAACAACAGCAAGGAGGGTTCAGTTTTCTTCATCCTTGACAGGATTCCTGCAAGTAAGGGAAAGAGGTGTATGTGTGTATAACAGCAGCAAGGAAGGTTCTGTTTCATTCGTCCTGGACAGGATTCTTGCAAGTAAGGCAATGAGGTGTGTGCATGTGTGTGTGTGTATAACAGCTGCATGGAAGGTTCCATTTTATTCTTCCTATTTTACATTATTTGACATTTGTTGACTGGGATAGTCAGACTGAGCTAGCGCCCTTTTTCAACAGAGGCCCATGGAGAAAAGCTCCACAAACATATACAGTAGTTTAATGCACTAACAAATATAGAGAGTACATGGCACATTAATAAGAAAAAAATGCAGAGTTACATCACAAAGTTAGAAAGAGGATCGGGTTGTACAGCTGAATACACAGATTGTGTCAAATGCAGTTTGTCATAACTATTTACAGGATACATTCATATGTACTACATGAGCACTTGATAGTTCATTTAGAAGCACCTTTGTATGTACATGCAGTGTCATGAGTATAATACAATCCATTTGTCACCTGGGTCAATAGTAGCATTTCAGAGACTATAAAGAAGCAAATGTATTTGTTCTGGCAGTGTTGTTTGTCTTTTGGCTTTTTCCCGGTAAGGGGTCGCCACAGTGGAACTCTGGTCCGCTAATGATTGGCAGTAGATTTTTTTTACGAAATGCCGAGGTGCCAGCTCAATGCCCAACCTTCAACAAAGGCACACCCATTTACGCACACATGTCTTTCGAACGCTACCCAACCGTGGGGAGGACATGCAAACTCCACACAGAAGGCACTCCCAAGGCAAGCTGAGAATCAAACGGGAGAACCTCTTCGTCTGAGGTAACAACACTACCGCTGTACCACCAAAGTATAATAAAACACATTGGTCATCAGTTTCAGTAAAAGTATTTGAAATATCATGTAGGGATTCTTAGATGATATAGATGTTGTAGTCAGGAGTGACATTAAAAAAAAGTAGTGAGGGGTAATGAAGTTTAGAGATAAAAGGTGAGAGAGGTAAGGGAGGAAAAGAGAGGGTTGTTAATGTGTTGTTGTGAAAGGGGTGTTAGCAGAGTCAGGGATGGAAGATAGGCAGGGTGGAGATACTCTTAAGAGGTTCAATGAGGATGTTTACAGTGGCAAGTCCAGGAGTTTATTAGAAATT
Organism: Protopterus annectens; assembly: GCF_019279795.1. Classification (NCBI taxonomy): domain Eukaryota; kingdom Metazoa; phylum Chordata; order Ceratodontiformes; family Protopteridae; genus Protopterus; species Protopterus annectens. The sequence goes on from NC_056739.1 coordinate 407,492,440, forward strand.
CTTTGAGAACATTTTGGAATTTTTGCAGATGGCTCATATTTCTAATAGATAGGGGAAGTTTGTTCTAGTAGGGGAAAGGAGAATAACTGTAGATGTTTTGTCCAATGGATCTTTTTGGCTTGTAAATTTCAAGTAGATTTTGGTCAGAGCTTTTGATGGTCCTGAGAGGGGTATAGAGGGAGACTAGTGAGGAGATATTAGGGTAGAAGGAGGGCTTGTAGAGGATTGAATGTATGATCAATAGTTGATAGAGAAGCAGCTGACGAGGGAATTATAACAATTTAAGGTCATGAGAAAAAGGCAGTGGTGAGATTTAGAGGTTTTATTAGCAGCAAATCTGGCAACTTTATTGTAGGTGGATTCAAATTTAGCTAAGAGTGAGGACTGGAGATTAGTGAGGATTTGTGAGCTTTAGAAGGACTAGGTAGAAGGTAGACATGGGTAAGGGAAAGTCGAGACTCTTTTGTTGGGAATTTTTTATTTCTGTAAAGGGGCCTAGTTTTTGGTGGGTTTTCATTATGCACTGGAGTGAGTGAAGGTCACATTTGAAGAGGTCATCTATGGTGGCTCCTAGAAGCTTAGTATGTGTTTATACCATGACAGTCATATTAGTAAGGGATGTAATAGAGAAAGAGGGTTTAAGGTGTGTGAGGGATTTGGGGAGGAATAGAAGAAGTTTGATCTTTTTTGGATTAAGTATTACTGGTTATTTGAGAGGTTGGCCATGGTGGTGCAATGGTTAGCATTGCCACCTCACAGCAAGAGGTTCTCCAGTTCGATCATCAGCTGGGGTGCCTTCTGTGCGGAGTCTGCATGTCCTCCCTGTGGTCACATGGGTTTCCTCTGGGTGCTCCGGTGTCCTCCAAAATCCCAAAGACATGCTGTAGGTGGACTGGACACTCTAAATTGGCCCTAGGTGTGAGTGTGTGCATGTATGTGCCTTCTGTGGAAGGCAACTCAACACCATAAAACTCCACTGCCAATCATGAGCAGACAGGTGATCTGCTGTGGCATCCCCCTAACCGGGAAAAAGTCGAAAGAAGAAGATTATTGGTTATTAGAGAGCCAGTTTTAAGCAGATTTGAAGAATTTTTGTGTGAAGATGTTCAGACTGGAGAGGTTATCAGAGATGATAATGACTGTGGAGTAATCAGCATATTGTATAAGAGATGACTAAGGGCAGGATGTGTATAAGCAGTTTGTAAAAATGTTGAACAATAAGGCACCAAGTATTGATCCTTGAGGAACTCCCATATTGATGGGAAGAACAGGGGATAGTAAGAAAATCCATTTAATTAATTGTTTTCTGTCAGAGAGGTTGCAGACAAACCAAGGGATTGTTGAACTTGATAGATTAAGGGTATTAGATCTCAAAATTATTTTTGAGGTGTAAGGCTGTATAAGATGTTAGAGGGCTGGGACATATAACAAAAGCAAGGAGGGTTCAGTTTTGTTCATCCTTGACAGGATTCCTGCAAGTAAGGGAAAGAGGTGTATGTGTGTATAACAGCAGCAAGGAAGCTTCTGTTTCATTCTTCCTGGACAGGATTCTTGCAAGTAAGGCAATGAGGTGTGTGCATGTGTGTGTGTGTGTTTAACAGCTGCATGGAAGGTTCCATTTTATTCATCCTATTTTACATTATTTGGCATTTGTTGACTGGGATAGTCAGACTGAGCTAGCGCCCTTTTTCAACAGAGGTCCAGGGAGAAAAGCTCCACAAACATATACAGTAGTTTAATGCACTAACAAATATAGAGAGTACATGGCGCATTAATAAGAAAAAAACGCAGAGTTACATCACAAGGTTAGAAAGAGGATCGGGTTGTACAGCTGAATACACAGATTGTGTCAAATGCAGTTTGTCATAACTATTTACAGGATACATTCATATGTACTACATGAGCACTTGATAGTTCATTTAGAAGCACCTTTGTATGTACATGCAGTGTCATGAGTATAATACAATCCATTTGTCACCTGGGTCAGTAGTAGCATTTTAGAGACTATAAAGAAGCAAATGTATTTGTTCTGGCAGTGTTGTTTGTCTTTTGGCTTTTTCCCGGTAAGGGGTCGCCACAGTGGAACTCTGGTCCGCTAATGATTGGCAGTAGATTTTTTTTACGAAATGCCGAGGTGCCAGCTCAATGCCCAACCTTCAACGAAGGCACACCCATTTACGCACACATGTCTTTCGAACGCTACCCAACCGTGGGGAGGACATGCAGACTCCACACAGAAGGCACTCCCAAGGCAAGCTGAGAATCAAACGGGAGAACTTCTTCGTCTGAGGTAACAACACTACCGCTGTACCACCAAAGTATAATAAAACACATTGGTCATCAGTTTCAGTAAAAGTATTTGAAATATCATGTAGGGATTCTTAGATGATATAGATGTTGTAGTCAGGAGTGACATTAAAAAGAAGTAGTGAGGGGTAATGAAGTTTAGAGAGAAAAGGTGAGAGAGGTAAGGGAGGAAAAGAGAGGTTTGTTAAGGTGTTGTTGTGAAAGGGGTGTTAGCAGAGTCAGGGATGGAAGATAGGCAGGGTGGAGATACTGTTAAGAGGTTCATTGAGGATGTTTACAGTGGCAAGTCCAGGAGTTTATTAGAAATTCTTTAAGAACATTTTGGAATTTTTGCAGAGGGCTCATATTTCTAATAGATAGGGGAAGTTTGTTCTAGTAGGGGAAAGGGGAATAACTGTAGATGTTTTGTCCAATGGATCGTTTTGGCTTGTATATTTCAAGTAGATTTTGGTCAGAGCTTTTGATGGTCCTGGGAGGCGTATAGAGGGAGACTAATGAGGAAATATTAGGGTAGAAGGAGGGCTTGTAGAGGATTGAATGTATGATCAATAGTTGACAGAGAAGCAGCCGGTGAGGGAATTATAACAATTTAAGGTCATGAGAAAAAGGCAGTGGTGAGATTTAGAGGTTTTATTAGCAGCAAATCTGGCAACTTTATTGTAGGTGGATTCAAATTTAGCTAAGAGTGAGGACTGGAGATTAGTGAGGATTTGTGAGCTTTAGAAGGACTAGGTAGAAGGTAGGCATGGGTAAGGGAAAGTCGAGACTCTTTTGTTGGGAATTTTTTATTTCTGTAAAGGGGCCTAGTTTTTGGTGGGTTTTCATTATGCACTGGAGTGAGTGAATGTCACATTTGAAGTGGTCATCTATGGTGGCTCCCAGAAGCTTAGTATGTGTTTATACCATGACAGTCATATTATTAAGGGATGTAATAGAGAAAGAGGGTTTAAGGTGTGTGACGGATTTGGGGAGGAATAGAAGAAGTTTGATCTTTTTTGGATTAAGTATTACTGGTTATTAGAGAGGGTGGCCATGGTGGTGCAACGGTTAGCATTGCCACCTCACAGCAAGAGGTTCTCCAGTTCGATCATCAGCTGGGGTGCCTTCTGTGCGGAGCCTGCATGTCCTCCCTGTGGTTGCATGGGTTTCCTCCGGGTGCTCCGGTGTCCTCCCACATCCCAAAGACATGCTGTAGGTGGACTGGACACTCTAAATTGGCCCTAGGTGTGAGTGTGTGCATGTATGTGCCTTCTGTGGAAGGTTGGGTGCCAGGTTGGCAACTCAACACCATAAAACTCCACTGCCAATCATGAGCAGACAGGTGATCTGCTGTGGCAACCCCCTAACCGTGAAAAAGCCAAAAGAAGAAGAAGCTTACTGGTTATTAGAGAGCCAGTTTTTAACAGATTTGAATAATTTTTGAGTGAAGATGTTCAGACTGGAGAGGTTATCAGAGATGATAATGACTGTGGAGTAATCAGCATATTGTATAAGAGATGACTAAGGGCAGGATGTGTATAAGCAGTTTGTAAAATGTTGAACAATAAGGCACCAAGTATTGATCCTTGAGGAACTCTCATCTTGATGGGAAGAGCAGGGGATAGTAATAAAAGCCATTTAATGGATTGTTTTCTGTCAGAGAGGTTGCAGACAAACCAAGAGATTATTGAACTTGAGAGATTAAGGTCAGAGAGTTTAATGAGGAGAAAGGGATGAGAGACAGTATCACAAGTTTTGGAGAGGTCTAAAAGGACAGGAGATAAGTTTATTGTTGTCTGTGGCTAGCAAGTTAGTGTTGGTAAAATAAATGAGGGCTGTTTTGGTTGGGGTGGAAGCCATGTTGTGTGGAAATATATTTTGTATAAATGACTAGAAGAAGCTCTGTTGTGCATTTTATTCAGAGGTTTGTGAAAGTGTAGCAATGTAGTCACTGTAAGTGCAATGAGCATTTTCTTCAGTACCCAAATTACTATATTCCTCATCGCACAATACATTAGTTGAACCCTTTGTGATTCCATCATGAGCTTCTATATTTTTCTTATCCAGTAGTTTAAAGGAAAACTCAACCTTAGAACTCAAAAAAATAATTGTTTTCATTGTATATTTGTTTTCTGTGCTATTTTAATGCATCAAAGTCACTCCAAGTGCTTCTTTTACAGTTTTAAAACGTTTCCCTCAAAATGGCATCTAATGGGACCTGCTTTGTTAACATGATTTTGTTTTTTTACTTTCAATATGAGTCATGATAGACATAAGGAAGTGATATTTTCTCATGGCATTAAGACAGAGTGGCAGGATTGTGAAGCACCTTCTGTAACAGAGCTACTTCTATATTTTCCCTCACTGAACCTTGTGTGTCTTTCAGAGTTTGTTCTATGCTATAAATAGCTGTTAGCTACTTTCGTCAAACAAATAATGGGTAAATAGCTGGCTTTTGTAAAAGGATTATTTTTAACTCTAAAATAATTGACTTCCCCACACTCTCATGCTGATGGGCAAAAACTCTCACTGCAGTAAATGATCCTTGCTGTACATTTAGAAGTGACAAGTAGTAGGACTCCAAACTAAGTCTGTTTGCTACTTCTCAATGGCTTCAGTGGAAAGTTTTTTTTTTCTGTCTCATGAATGATGCAGAATTAAAATGTGCTTTACTAGTTCCTTAATTATTTCTGTCATGTTTACCCCCTTTCCTATTTCATATTTATTTATACTTTGGCAACCAGGAAACTGAACTGGTCCCAGGAACATTTTCAGCATTGACTTAGGCTACATTGGGAGAGATAATAAATACACTTAGCAATACAAAGAAAAAAATTACATAAAGACACTGACAAAGATTGCATGTGCAACACATAGCCACTATGTGACAATGAATAAATAAAACATTAAGCAACATTTACTGGAATGTATTCATTAATAATGCTTAACTCTATGTTAGATTTATTATAAATAATGAATTGTAGGCACCTATACATATATATATATATATATATATATATATATATACACACACACACACACACACACATATATATATCATATATATATATATATATATATATATATATATATATATATATATATATATATATATATATATATATATATATATATATATATATATATATATATATATATATATATATATATATATATATATATATATATATATATATATATATATATATAGGTCCACTTTGTAATCTCGAAATACTGAAATCTCGAATTTCAGAATTTTGGGATCACAAAACCAAAAACCCATAAGTCTGAATGTTCACAATCATGCGTACTACAATCACAAAAAAGTTATAAAAGGATGTACTACTCCTTTAACAGCTTGTACACAGTACCCAAAGAAAAATGGCGTCTGCGGCATTTGCGTATGAACCACCCGGAACCACAGGAAGCTTCTACCCGACAACACTGTCACAGAAAGGGAATCATGTTTTGATAGTGAAAGGCCATGTGCATCACCTGGAAAAGCAAGGCAGCAGAAAGAACTACTGGTGCTGCAAATGGAAGTCTGTGCAGAAATGTAAAGGGAAGATGACAACTGAATGTGTTCCTACTGGGGAGCGGCTACTAAAAACAGCACCTCACAACCACACAGAGGATCCAACAGAGGTTGAAAGGTATGCCACATATGTGGAGCTGAAGCACAGAGCTACTGTTTCCAGGGATGCCCCCTTGTCTGCTTGTAGAGGATGCTTTAGCATCCACATCAATGGATATAGTTCCCAATCTGCCTTCAAGGCGTGCTCTGCTGCAACAAGTGGGATGGGTGCGTCGGAAGGTGTCTACAGTCCCAATTGATCCTGCCATAACACTGAGGACACTTAATGTGTAGGATTACCCCATAAAGACTGGTACATTCCTGGAAAAGTGGATGATGGATGGTGGGGGCGAGCATGTAGTGATAGTGTTCAGCACTGTCAACAATCTGTTTGATTTGAGCCATGTAACCATCTGGCTAATGGATGACATGTTTTTCTACAAAGGGTTTATCTGCAGAAAGCTTTACAGCATACATGGGCTGGTACATTATGGAGGTTACAGTAAATCAGCACCACTCGTGTATTGCTTGATGAGCAAGAAGTCCCTGTGTGCCTATAACCACATGTGGGACTGTCTGTTTGCCCTATTTGCAGAACGGGGATTTGAAACCACTCTCCGGTATGTGCTGTGCGATTTTGAAATCGCTAATATGAAGAGAATTCAGTGGAATATTAATTGTGTCAAGCCTAAGGGGTGCTTATTCCATTTTGGGAGAAACATATGGTGCAAGGTGCAGCAGTTAGGGCTGGTCCATCTCTACAACACCAGCATGCCATTCCAGATTGCAGTCAAGTCTTTGATTGCACTAGCATTCATGCCAGAAGAGGATGTGTTACAAAAATTCTAGGAGCTGAAGGAGTGCTTTCCACCAGAGTTGAAGGAGCTTATAACAGTATTTTGGGGACTGGTATGTGGTTGGGCGAAAGAGGATGTTTGCTAAATGGTCCACTGCTGCCTGCAGATTTCCCCCCTTTATTCCCCATATCAGTCTGGAATGTGCATGATCTGAACACTATGTTTCTGCCCCGTAAACAGAACTCAGTTGATGCGTGGCATCGTCGGCTGAAGTGTTTACTGGGGTCTAAGGCTAATAACCTATCGGTACTGATGCACACACTGGTCCGGGTGCAGGATAGGGTTGAAGAGTTGAGGAACCATTTAGTGAGTGGGCACCCGCCGTCCCCTAAATGACATTGCTTGGTGCAGAGGCATGCACAGTTTGAATCTTTGCTTGCACACAAGGGTGCATACATGACGATGGAGTTCCTAAAGGCTGTGGCTATGGTCCTGCAAATGTAAGTGTACGTGTATGGATGTACTGTATGTATGGGGCTGTGCCAGCATGGGAGGTAGAGTAGACAGCACTACCTTATGCTTCACATGGTGTAATGGAAGGGTGTAGAACCTATTGACATGGACATAATGCTTCTAAATGGTGTTGTTGGTGTTGCAGGGTGCATACTTGTATTGTGAAAGGGATAGGGTGCATATCATTTAAAAAAAAAGCCGCATTCATTTTTTTTCGGTTTTTCGAGTTTTGGACAACTCACGCTAGGCTTCTTGTATGTTCGAAGTTATGGGATTTCGGTTTTGTGATCTCGGAATACTGAAATTCGAGATTTCAGTATTTCGAGATTACAAAGTAGACCTATATATATATAAATATATATATATATCTATATATATATCTATATATATATATATATATATATATCTATATATATATATATATATATATCTATATATATATATATATATATATATATATATATATATATATATATATATATATAGTGTGTGTGTGTGTGTTTAAACATAGTTAAGCATTTCTGATTTCCTTTACATCATGTTTTTAATGCAAGCACACACAGTAAATGTATGTTAAAGTAAATTCAGCTGTACATTATGGTTGCTATCAATGGTCACATTTCCTTTGTGGACTAGAAAATGCTCATGCAGTCTACCACTGTAAGGACTGACTCAAAGTCAGTGGGATTCTCTTACAATGGATCTGCGTGTACCAGATATGCATCCCCCTCTTGGCAGATTTAACAAAAAAGCATGACCTTTTCATGAACATTATCAGGGCACCTAGTTGATAGTGTTGCCACTTGACTCTCTTTCTGCATTTCTGTCTTGTGTGTGTGTGGGGGGGGGGGGGCTTAAAATGGTAAATGTGTTGATACTTTACAAGAAAAAATATTTTCTGACTTTTCTCTAAATGTCACAGAACTTTTTGATACTACATTTAAGTTATCTTAACGTATATAAACTATTAGAAATAACCAACATTGAGGTGACTAATACATTTAAACCCCTGAATGATCTAATTTCTTTGTTTTGCTATGAAGGGGGAGTGTTCTCCTCCTCCCTGCAATAAAAACAGTAGAAAACAGTTCCACAGCTTTCTGTCTCTTTTTTTTATCAGCTACTGTGTTCCTGACATCCTGACATTAGCAGGATTAATTGCCGATCTAAGATTGACAGCAGTACCTGACAGGGTAAACTACAGATTTAACTGTGTCTATTATATCATGCAGGTGGAGACAAATTCATATGCAAAGTATGAGAGAACTCAGCTTAAAAAATATATAGGTCAGCTTTCCGTTCCTTTGATTCCAATGCCAGGAAATAAAAGTTTTAAGAAGCACAAGCAGGTTCCCTGTAAATACACAACACTGGAACCATATTGTGGGGAGAAAAGAAACCTAAGAATTGAGTTAAACTGTAGGAGAGAGCAGATTTTTCCTTTAATTCCCATTCCATGTTTCTATCTTCCCATTACGCCTCCAGTTTAGCTACAGTTTTGTGAACCACTTATTTGGTGGCTAATACCATTATATTGGACTACCTCCTGACAGTGGCTAATAACATTATATTGGACTACCTACTAACATGCAGGCCTGTTTGTATCATTTCACCCAGAGCAACAGAGAATCAGGATGTAATGCTGACACAAGTTATAACAGTATTTTGTATAGTGTCATAAAGAAAACCTAGGTCCATGAAATGAACTTTGGACAAATTTCAAGAATTGCAGGACATTTGCATGGGTCATTCACATCATATGAAGTTTGATCTGTTATTTTTAGCAACAATTATAGATTCTAGGTTAATATTTAAGCTGATGCTCCTAATCTACAAACAGCAAAGCAGTTACACTGTAAAAGTGCTATAAAGTACCTTTTACTGAGACAGGTGTGCAAATATAAAGCATAATGTTTGGAAAGCTACAATAAGCAAGGAGATTAAAAGGCATTTTATGGTAGTATACATTTAGATTAGTCCTAATAAAAACATCATCCCTTCTGATTTGTCATTTTTGGGGGTTATAGACAAAGGTCCTAATAAAACTGCCATGCCTTGTAATCACATTTTATGTTTAATCATGAAATATTTAGCATTAAAGATTGCTGTGCCAAGGGAGACCACCACAAGACTAGGTGATTTGCAAGAAGTTATACAGTAACACTAGCAAGAGATCTTGATATCTGATTTATATTATCATGGTCTGGCTGTCATTAAAGCAAATTTATTAAACATTGCGTTGATTTTCACTCATTACTGATGAGCTTATGTTTGGAAACATGCATGTAGAAACTATGGTCTGTACTCTCAGTTCTTAGAAACAGACATCTACTCAGAAAGTTGACTGGTCTTCTTTAACTTTTAGCTTTTATTTCCAGCATGCATAATTATAACAGGTGCAAAGTTCAGCTATAGAGTGATACGTGTTAGTAACTGTTCCAAAAAGTAACAGAACAATGAAAAATAATTTATGCATTCATATATGCATGTGTGTTTATATATCTACTCACACACGCACACACAAACACACACACACACACACACACACACACACACACACACACACACACACACACACACACACACACTGTGGTTAATTGGTATAGCTTGCTGTGCTCAGCTGCTGTCTGTTTATTGGTAGTTGGAGAAGCTTGCTTGAGCCCATTTATTATATTGCTTTGAGAACTATATTTCAAACTGAGCACTTCAGAATTTATATGAAATAGATATTCAGGTTGTAAATGCTTTCTGGGATTCAGTTTTTTTTTTTACAATTTCATTAACTAAAAATCACACTTTAAAATAAACATTTCACTTTTCATGCAGTAGTTACCATCTTTAGTACAGTTAAACAATCTACACTGGGATTTTTTTTCGAGTACAGTTCTGAGGGATTTAGCAATACCCAAACTTCTCAATATTTACAGAAGAGTGCAATTTGACAAATCTGTATGAATTCAAAAATAGTATATAAATATGGATTGAAACTGTTACCCCTGCATTAGCCTGCCTACCTAGTGATGGAATTAAATGAAATGGTAATAATAATTTTTTTGTTTATTCTGCTCTATTTGCTTACTGGATAAACATACTATGTACACCCGCTCTTTTTTAAGGACAGCCTGTGAGCACTATCTGGTTAAGTGACTTAAACAACAAAACTTAAAAAACGAACTTAGTTGGTTAAGTGACTTGTTCGGAGAAATATAGTTGGCAAATGGGAACTCAGGAAATCAATTTCAGGGCTATAGAAATGAAATACATGTGCAGCTTTTATAATTCAGTCTTTGAACTAACCTGCCGGATTTCAGGCAATGTAATATATATATATATATATATATATATATATATATATATATATATATATATATATATATATGTGTGTGTGTGTATATACTTTTTTATTTACTACCACTGTCTTTTTCTTTTATTTTTAACATTTTTACTGATATTTGTTCTTGTGGAAAAGCACTTTGTCAGTCAGCGGACTTAAATTTCAATCAGCTATATACAAAATGGAATAAAACAATGCAGACATTCCAGTATACCAAGCATTCATGAATAGCCAGAGCTTCTGTAAAGCAGCTGCTTCTATTTTTCTTTTCTTTTTCTCACCTGTCTACCTGTTCCATCCCATACCATTGTTAGCAAATTCAAATGAACCAGTACCCTGTCAGTGAAGCAGTGGTTTCTATATGTTAGGACATAAACTTGTCCCCTCCACCTGCCCATTACCACACCACCTTTCCTCTTTGATTCTACTCTTTAATTTTAAACCTTTTTCCTGCATCTTAACAGTCCTAGGTGCCCTGATAATATCTTCCTTCCCATTTTTCATTGAGGTAGCTATCCTTCTAGACACACACACACACACACACACACACACACACACACACACACACACACACACACACACACACACACACACACACACAGACACACAGACACACACACACACACACACACACACACACACACACACACACACACACACACACACACACACACCTGGAAGTCTGATCTCTGTACATTATCCATCAATTAAAACCTCAGAGGCTTGAGATGATGGAGTATTATTGTGCTTTTGACTAGCTATACAAGAATTTTTGTACGCTTAAGAGAAAGCATATGACAGGGTGCCTAGAGAGGAGGTGTGGTATTGTATGAGGAAGTCGGGAGTGTCAGAGAAGTATGTAAGAGTGATACAGGATATGTACAAGGGTAATGTGACAGCGGTGAGGTCTGCGGTGGTAGTGACGGATGCATTTAAGGTGGAGGTAGGATTACATCAAGGGTCAGCTCTGAGCCTTTTCTTATTTGCAATTGTGATGTACAGGTTGACAGATGAGATCAGACAGGAGTCAATGTGGACTATGATGTTTGCAGATGACATTGTGATCTGTAGTGAGAGAAGGGAACAGGTAGAGGAGACCCTGAAGAGATTGAGATATGATCTCGAGAGAAGAGGAATGAAGGTCAGCAGGACTAAGACAGAATATATGTGCATGAGTGAGAGGGAGGATAGAGGAATGGTGTGGATGCAGGGAGTAGAGGTGGTGAAGGTGGATGAGTTTAAATACTTGGGACCAATAGTTCAGAGTAATGGTGAGTGTGGAAGAGAGGTGAAGAAGAGAGTACAGGCAGGATGGAGTGGGTGGAGAAGAGTGTCAGGCGTGATTTGTGACAGATGAGTACCAGTAAGAGTGAAAGGGAAGGTCTACAAGAGGGTAATGAGACCAGGTATGTTATATGGGTTGGAGACAGTGGCATTGACAAAAAAGCAGGAGTTTCAGCTGGATGTGGCAGAGTTAAAGATGTTAAGATTTGCACTGGGTGTGACGATGGTGGACAGGATTAGGAATAAGTATATTAGAGGGTCAGCCCAGGTTGGAAGGTTTAGAGACAAAGCCAGAGAGGCAAGATTACGTTGGTTTGGGCATGTGCTGAGGAGGGATGCTGAGTATATTGGGAAAAAGATGCTAAGGTTGAAGCTACCAGGTAACATGAAAAGAGGAAGGCCTAACATAAGGTTTATGGATGTGGTGAGAGAGGACATGCAGGTGGTTGGTGTGACAGAGCAAGATGCAGAGAACAGGAAGAAATGGAAACAGATGATCCACTGTGACGACTCCTAACAGGAACAGCCGAAAGAAGATGATGATGATGACAAGAACAGCTGCAGAGCATGCTTTCTTGCTGTCTGACCTCCTACATTATTCAAATATACTAACATTCTCACATCTATCACATATAACCATTGAGTTGGCCTATTATATGATTCTTTGTTTTATTTGCCATACTAGCAGCATCACTAAGGAGCTTTATGTAAATTTATCTGATTAAAATACCTTAAAAACCTGCTCAGAGTCGATTAAATTCTAGTAAATGTTCTGCAATATTTCACAAATTAAGAGAATATAACCCCTTATGGCCACTTTGCCCCAAAGGTACATACATAGTACAAGAAAAATCATATCCAGTAGACAAGGGGTGGTGGCCTATAGCATCTACACTGTAGAGTAATGGTATCACCTTTGTCTTAATGTACAGAAAGTTGGCATAGGGTCTCAGTTGGCCAAAAACTGACATGGGATTTCTTTAGTTAACTAAGTAAGTATAAGCCTTTCTACTTTTCTATTCAGTGATTCTGTCTCTTTGATACATTTTCTGTCGTTATTCTTTCAACTGTCCCTACTCCCCTTCTCTCCTTTACTTCCAATGATTCATTGCCTAGGCCCATCTTTTGCACTTCTCATTTCCCCTTTCCTTAATGCCATCAAGTCCTGCTCTCTGCAACCTTCTTTCCTTGACATCTCCCTTACTAATTTTACATCTTTCTCATTTCATTTCTCTTCTTCTTTTTCTTTCAATAAAGCCTACCCATGTTGGTTTAAAATGTGTTTGCCTTGCTTTGGAACATCAAATCTTTGTCATCAACTATAGTAAATGTGTAACTGTTATCTGCTGCACTCTTTAAGCATGCTATATCACTGTTTCATTATTATTGGTTGCACTTTGTGTATTTACATTTTGTTTGCATTTACCAAACAGAATATAAAGTTTATTGCTGATCTACATGCAAATTTTTGTAAATACCAGTATCACAAATATGTACCAAAATTCAATGTATGATATGCACACTAGATGATTGTTTTTGTCTTTGTTTTGTTGTTTTTGTTTAGGTCATATGTCTAATAATATACCAAGATCAAAGCATGCTTGCCTCTAAATATTTTATATGTGGATGTTTCCAGCTCTTACCTAGTTACTATTAGCACATATTTTTGTTTTCTTCATTGTTATATGTCTTCCTGCACATTTCTACTTGTGTATTAAATTCTGTCTGTAGAAATATATCTGATATTGTTAATCCTCGTTCATTCCTTACGTATGGGTATTGGTTCCGAGCTTGGAACAGAGCCAGCCATTTTCCAAGCTCGTGTCAGCTTCAAACTCTCGAGCTAAACTCTTACTCACAATTCCCCTCTCCCTGTTACCCCAGATTTCATTTGCCGCATTGCCATCTGGTCGTGTCAATCTACTTCTCTTGAGCTAGGTGCAGTCAATTGTTGTTTAATTGTTTTACAAATTACCTTTCTGTCAGAAAAGTTGATATTTTATTGTCTCTTGCCCTATCGCATCTAGCATTCATAATTTCCTCAGGTTTTTTTCTGTCCTTTACTTACCCTTTTTACTGCAAGGTAATTTCTCCTTACTATCATTGGTAATCCCTTTCCTTTTCTCTTTCATACCTTTGGGTACTCTCTTGTACCATTGTTGGTACTTTTCCTTTTGTTAATAGGGCAGATAAAAAGAGTAGTCCAGGTTTTAAGTAGTGTTCTGATTCTGGACACAAACTGCCTACTTCGGATGCACACTCTTTATGTGTTTATTGTTTGGGAGCTTCCCACTTATCTGTTGAACCTCTTTGTACTATTTGTGAGAACTTTTCTAATAGAACTTTGCTAGAAAGGAAAAACAAGCTGATACTGAAGGGACTTCTAAAATTTCCCTTTTCAGATGCTATTTTTGGGTCAGAGGTCTCAAACCCTCCTAAATCCCATAAGAAAATAGATGTTTCTACTAAAGCTAAATCCTTGCCTTTGTCCCTGGCTGGGGACTCTCCCCAACCGAAACCTAAAAAAGGCAAAAATTTCAGCTCCAGAGCTCTCTCAGTCAGCCTCAGTGCTTTCGGTGCCCAGACCTTCAGCACTGAGGCATTCGGCTCCATTAGTGATTTTGGCTCCATCCTCTCCTGCAGCCTTTTACATATCGGCACTGATGGGCTCCTCGATTTAGACCTTTACCACTGTATCAACACCGACCATTCAGTCAGCACAGACTTTGACTGCTTCAGCTCCGAGATCTTCGTTGGAACCGAGGCCTTTATTGTTGGCTCCAGTTTTGTCGGTTCCACCTTCGGCACCAACAACCACTTCGGCATTAATCCCTGTATCAGTGCAGACAATGACTTCGGTACCGATGACGTCTTCGGTGCAGACTACAGTAGTTCAGTCTTTCTTGGCACCATTGTCCTTGGTGCGGTCAGATGAGATGGGCACCGAGTCTGCCTCTTTTGTGGACAGGCAAGTTTCTTCCTCAGTCTCTGTGAGGTCCACTAGAAGTCTGTCTGAACATGATGTGTTGCGTCTTGTGGACCAGGCATTCTTAGCCAGAGGTATTCCACCCCCCAGGAACTATCCTTCCTTGGGAGGTGATCACCCATCTCCAAATACCCTTCTTATTCTCCTCCTTCATTGCCTTTGAAGTCCATGGATATAGTACAGTCTTCCGCTTCTGCAGTTCCCTTTATGGATCTCACTAAGGAACCACAGTTGCCTTCATGGCAGAAAAGTTTTGCTATGACCCAGGATGTCAGCTGTGACATGCATAGCTTTCTGCCCCACAGCCATCCAGGGACTTTGAGTTGGCAGGCTGAGACACTTAGGGGAGGAGTGCCCCCTGTCCTAGACATACACTCCTCTCCAGGTGGACCAGGCTTCCAACTGCTGGAGAAGGCTTTCACTGATGCTGGCAATACTGGACTGTCTATACCTCTGCCCTCCTCTGGTACACTGGTTTCACAAGTCGCACCTAGCGGACACTGGGTGCAAGGGTCTCAGGACATATTCCCTCAGGAATCCCCTTTTCCATTGTCTTCCCCAGCTTCTCCCACTGAGCATGTCCACTAGAAAAGTTTGTGTAAGAGGAAGCACATGGACTCCACAGAGGAGTCCCAGATTTCAATGAGGGGGAAGGCTCCCCTCGGTCACCCTCTGAGGTATCCTTTGGCGATATCCTTGAAATCCTGAAACAGAGAGGTAACTGGCAGCCCTCTAATCTGGCCTCTGAGGAATCTGTGTTCCTGCAGGCTATTCGCACCCAACCCCCTACCTCCTGGGTTACTCCACCTATTGATGAACTTGTCAAGTTCATCGTGCAGCGTGCTTGGAAGGCCCCTGATACTGTTGAAGCTATTCCCCGGAGGCCAGATAAGATCTTGTCCCCTCCTGCTTTGGATCCCCATTTGTCCAAAGGTCTTCCTGTAGATGCTTTGGTGGTGGCAGCCGCAACAAAAAAGGATCTGGAAGAAGAAGAAAGACAGACTGTCCATCCACCTAACAAAGTGTCCCGAGCCCTGGACAGGATAGGGAAGCACACCTTTGCTTCAGTGACCTTTGCTATCAGGTCCCTGAATTATATGGCACATTTTACCAGGCTTCAAAGGGATCTGGTTTCTGAGCTCTCTGAAACCTTGGCTGGTGCAGTGTCTGATGAGGTCCGTGACAAAGTGGCCTCTCAGCTGGCTACCATTGAGTCTATACCTAACTCCTCTATGCGATTGATATCTCACACATCAGAAGGAGCAGCTAGAGCAGTGGGTTCAGCTGCGGTCTTGAGACAACATGCCTGGATGCACTTGTGCAACTTTGCGGAACCTTTTAAGTCTTCTTTTCTTAATGCCCCCATTGAGCCCTCCTCATTGTTTGGGCCCAAAGTTAAAAGCACACTGGCCAGATGTGAACAGGACGGTAAGACCCTTTCTGCTGTAGGTGTCCATTATTCTTCCCCTCAATGTGCTTTCTCCCGAAACCAAAAGAGTGGGAAGATATGGTTCAAGAAATCTCAGGGTCCTTTCCGTGACACACAAGCTGAGTTCTCCCCCAGAGGCAAAGGGGGAAACTCACAGGGAAGATGCTCCTTTAGGGGCAGAGGGGGACTGTGTAACCAGGGTTCCAGGGATTCTTTCCCTGGTCAATCCTACCAGCACTCCTGAAGAGCGGCCCAACTCCTTTTCTCTGGAGGTGGTTGGGGGACATTTCTCCCTGTACCCTTCTGCCTGGCTAACCATCACCACTGATTCTTGGGTACAAAGGATCATAACCAGAGGTTATCATATCCCCTTCGATCTTTGTCCCGTTCCTTCAAAAATCTTCCCAACGTTCCACCCAGTCAACAACTGGAGGCCCATCTGCATATAAATGTTCTAGAGCTGAGGGTGGTGCTTCTGCCATTGCAATCATTCCATCCCCTGCTGCCGCCTGGGACAATTGCAATTCAATCAGACAACATGGTGGTGGTCTGGTACATCAACAAGCAAGGTGGAACCAAATCTTACCCCCAATGTCGAGAGGCCATGAGGATATGGCAATGGGCGATGGCTACCAACCGTTTTCTTCTAGCAACACATATTTCCGGGCGTTCCAACATGATAGCAGACAGACTCAGCAGGTGCATTCTTTTATGAGTGGTCTCTGAATCCCTTGATAGCAGCAGAGATCTTCCACCACTGGGATCATCCTTGCTGCGACCTCTTTGCATCCCCGACCAACTACAAATGCAGCAACTACTTCACCCTGATTCCCCCTCCAGGACAGTCACCCAGGGACGCTCTAGTCCACGATTGGCCCTCAGGTCTTCTGTATGCATTTCTGCCCTTTCCTCTCATTCCCCAGTTTCTGAAGAAAGCCCGGTGGTTGAAGAGCAAGGTAATCCTCATTGCACCATATTGGCCACGACAGATTTGATTCCCATTCCTTTGGCCTCACCTACTAGATCAACCATGGATCCCCCATCCAATCCCGGAGTTGATCTCACACCCACAGAGCCTGATTCATTCCATCCTGAACAGCCTAAAGCTAATGGCTTGGCTACTCCAATTCCCTTGATTGCCAGGCAGAATGATCTTTCTTTACCAGTACGTGATATTCTCATTGCTTCTCATAAGTCTTCCACTTGAATTACTTATCTGAGCAAATGGAAAAGATTTACCTGTTGGCTGAAAGATAAACAAGTAGACCCCTTTTCAGCACCAGTGTCGATAATCCTAGACTATCTGGCCGACCTGTTTCAATCGGGTCTATCGACCTCTACCATTAGAGTTCATTTGGCTGCAATTTCTAATTTTCATGAGAGTGTCAAAGATTCCTCTCTTATGTCCCATAAATTGTGCAAGACCTTCATAAAACGTGTGAATCATCTGAAGCCACCTTTTAGAGAACCTATTCAACCATAGGATTTATCATTAGTTCTACAAGCTCTGACAATGGCACCTTTTGAACTATCCTCTTCTTGTGACCTCAAGTATTTGTCATGGAAAACTTTGTTTTTGGTCACTATTACTTCTGCCAGACGTATTTCTGAACTTCAAGCTTTATGTATCAAGAGTCCATACCTGATTTTTCATAGAGATAAGAGTGTCTCTGATAACTAATGTGTCATTTCTGCCTAAAGTGATCTCTGAAATGTCCATTAATCAAGCCATTGAATTGCCAGTTTTCTTTCCCAACCATTCAAACAGAGGAGAGTATTGCCTACATATGCTTGATATACACAGGCAAATCCATTTTTACCTAAACAGGACTAAACCCCTTCGTAAATCTGACCAGTTATTTTTGGCCTTTTCTGGATCTAGATTAGGATCGGCTGTTGCTAAGGTCACATTAGCTAGATGGTTGAAGGACTGTGTGACCTTTATTTACACACAATGTAATATCTCATTGCCTACTACCATGAACGCTCATTCAACAAGGTCAGTGGCAACTTCTGCTGCCTTCCATGCCAGAGCATCTTTACATGACATCTGTGCAGCTGCAACTTGGGCTATGCCTCATACCTTCATCAATCATTACAAATTGGATTTGGCCTCCAGGGGAAGAGCATCTTTCGGTTCTATGGTGCTCAGTAATGTCCTTCCATGAGAGCCTTCCAGGAATAGAGGTAGCTGGGGACTCTGTCCCATACGTAAGGAATGAACAAGGATTAACAATATCAGATAAAGAAGTTATGTCTTACCATAACATTCCATCAGTATTGTTGATCCTCGTTCAGTCATTATGACCCTCCCTCCTTCCCCCTCCTGTGGTTTCTAGTGGATCTCATCATCCACTTCTCTTAGGTTATTTGACCAGAGGCAGCCTCTACCTTCTTTAACTTGCAAACTCAATCTGAGGTAACAGGGAGAGGGGAATTGTGGGTAAGAGTTTAGCTCGAGAGTTTGAAACTGATGCGAGCGTGGAAAATGGCCGGCTCAGTTCCAAGCTCTGAACTAATACCCATACGTAATGACTGAACGAGGATCAACAATAGAGATGGAACGCTATGGTAAGACATAACTTCTTTTTATACCACATCTCTGTGTCCCTAAAGTTTGTAATTCAGAAGTTACTGTTTCCAGCATTCACTGTAAATACTCTACCAATGTCCACATTTTGGTTGATAAACAATAAATGTTATGTGTATTGATGTTTCTTTATAACAAAGCTCCCTCAATTAAGTTTACCACCTTAGTTACTAGCATCTCGAGCCCAATCAGTCAACAATTCTCTTTTTCTGTGAATTGTTTTCACAGCTTAGCAGATACCTGAGGAGGGGCAGTTTTATGACTATACCACTGGAGTCTGCTACATTGGCAAGACGCCCTTGCATTTTGCTGACCTGGAATGGCACCTTCTTGCATGGATCCTGATGGTCCATTTTCCCTTCAGAGACACTTTTTCTTGTATTGTGCATTCCATCCAAATGTTAAGAACTCTGAATTTTGTTGCTCCAAAGTATGTCACTCTGTGGAGTACACCTTTGTGTACTGACTCCATAACTCGCAGATCATACTGTTTTGTTCATTCATTTATCTACTTAATTTTCCTTCCCAAACTTCCTTTTCCATGCCTTACCATGGCTTTAGTGTTTGTATCATTTCTGACCTGATTTATCATGTTCTGTAATATAGTACCAACACACTGAACAACAGAGAGCCCAGTGGCAAACCCTTTGACATAGCATTGGTCAGCATCTTCACCCTCATCACTCTTTGCTTAATGTCAGACACTATTCTCCTCCCAACCTTCATTATGAAACTTTAATTCTCCCTTAATCAGTATTCAAGATATCATAATTAAGATTTTTGTCCCACACAGCATTTTAATCCAAAGTAATTGTATCACACTACTGTGCATAATACTACAAACTGTTGTCTTTGTATGATGGCTGTGCATTCAGCACCTTTTGGAGGCACTGCCTCCACACCCTCAGTCTCTATTTATACTACCTCAATGGCAATGTAAGCTTAGTAAAAACTGAAGATTCTTAAAGAAACAAGAATCTCACTTTCTCCATCTTCTCTGAATTGTGTGGTCTCGCAACAAAGAATATTACCTGCATCAATATACACTTGATATATGACAATTTCAGCAATTTTTAAAGTGATATCACATGTACAATATTGTGTGATCCAGCAAAGAAACGAATGATGACTGACATTGTTGCCACTGTTCTGTACCCCTATTCCTTTCAGCTTGGCAGCCATTGTCTAATGTGGCATTGTATCAAATGCATTACTGTTATTCAGGTATGCCAAATCCACTAGATCCCCAGGTTTGCCTATCATGTCAGAAGGGCACAAATAACAAATACATTTAGTTAGCAAGATGGGTAAACCTAATCTAGCCCATTTGTTTCTAGAAATCCTGCCAGTTCCCTCTTTAGGATCATTAGCATTGTGTTTCATGTCACTGGGGTCAAGTCAATTGTCCTACAGTTTACCAGAGTCTTATCTGGACCACCCCTATGTTCAGGGGTGCTGCAGTTATCTCTCACTGTTCTAGATGCATCTTCGTATCTTCCTAGTCCAAGGTCATGTTTTAAAGTTCTGCAATGGAGTCGACTGCAATCACAATTCTTACTTGAGAAGCTATTACCAAACTGCATCCAAGACAAATCTGATCTTGCTCTGACCTCTACCCACATACCAGCAGCTCTTTATTTACCTCTCCTGGAGAGTTCTTAACTCGATGGCTTGACTTCTGATGTTAGCATTCAGGGAGCCAAAGATTGTGCAGTGTCTGTCCTAAGATAGCCATGTTTGGATATCATATTGAGGCATCCTGCTCCAGAGATGGAAACGTGACTTGGGATGACTTTGGTTCAGTAGCCTTGGGAAGTTTCATCGATCCTGATTCCTGGAATCTAATTACCACAATCTCCAGCAAACCTCTGTCTCACACTACAGGCTATACCTATCAATTTCTTATAGCAAGAAATCTGAACAAAGCCAAAACTAACTGGGGGACAAAGACCAAAAATAGGAATTGATTTAAAATATTGCTCTTATATACTTAGAAAGTTAATAGTAACAAGTTCTGTGTTAGCATACATTTTCTGAAGGATGCAAAGTCTGGAACTCAAATGTCTATCATTATTAAGTGACATCAGTCTTCAATGATTTGTCTAAAAAGCACAAATTCTATGAGGAACAGATCAAAAATATAAAGAAAAAATCTGGTCAATTGAAAGGTAAGCTACAGGCTGGTGTGTATAGTATGGGATGAAATCAATCATTATCGTCAGAG
The DNA here is from genome assembly GCF_019279795.1 of Protopterus annectens. Lineage (NCBI taxonomy): Eukaryota > Metazoa > Chordata > Ceratodontiformes > Protopteridae > Protopterus > Protopterus annectens. The sequence continues at coordinate 407,513,457 of NC_056739.1, forward strand.
TAAATTTCTGAAGGTTAGTTAATTAGTTCATTTTCTGAGATCATATATTCATGTTACTGACTTTTATACTTGATGCGTTTTAAGTGAAGGAATGCTTCCTGTTTAATGTTTTATTATTCATTTATTTGCAGTTTGTTTACCAGGATAGTCCATTGAGCCTCAAGGAGCCTGTTTTCAAGGGAGTCCTGGGGAGAAAAGCTCCAGAAAAATACAAATACATAGTACAGAAAAAGTCTAAATCTTTACTACACATTTCTAATAAACATTAACTGTGATGATAAAGAACAAATCAATGGAATTTTCAATTACAAGAATAGCATCAGATTTTTTTTTTTTTTTTTTTTTATTGTAGCACAAAATAATTATTAGTCGGTGGTGGAGAAACTAAGGAAGCAGAGATAGGCACAATAGTCTGAAAACGTAGGAAGAAGGTGTAGTCAGGATTAGGTAGGATGGGAGCAAGAGCACTTATTTATTAAAATGTTTTATTTTCAGATTATCTACCTCTGATAGTGACAGCATTATGTTTTCAGCATTGGCAGTTAAATGGTCATGAACCATGCATGTGCACTGATACATAAATCAAAGATGTTTCATACATACGTTTTACTCTGTTTGTAATATTTAAATAACTTTCTAATGATTTATTTAGTAACTTTTAGACCCTTTCAATAGTGTTTTGAAAAATCTAAGCATGTCAAAATGTTCTATCATTTTAGATGTTTCTTTTTACTATGTTTAACAAATGTATAGGAAATTTAATTTTATAAAATCTGTTCATATTTATGTATATATTTAATTGCTTAGTTTATATGAGCTGGTATTGTTAGTGCTAAGCAGCCAAATTGTTTAAATCTCTGCTGGTACGGTAAACATCATAATTTTATGACATATTCTGCCCCAGCCTGTCATCTATATTAGTTCAGTGCCAGAAATAAGAAATTCCCTAAATGTCCACTGTTTTAGCACCCACTGAAAAAGTATATTGCATCTGTGTGATCTTTTTTCATGTTAGTTTGATATTATACCTTTGTTCATATCCTAACTGCGGAAAAAGAAAATAAACTGTACTTACAAATACTCCTCCTCCAGCAATGCCTCCCATTAGCCATACTTCAGTGGTAATATGTTTAGTCCATTGCCCATCAGCATTAGGAAAAATCAGGAGAACATTGGCAATTATACAGGTTAGTGCCATTGGTATCAATACCAGGCCAATAAAACGAGAACATTTTCCAGTACACATTTCGACAATTCAAATCTAGTTCAAATGTAAAAGGGGAAAATAAAACTAAAGCAAAGAAAAAAGAATGACTACATTAAGGTAATTCTCTAAGCAAGTTCAGGCACCACTCCGTGAAAAGGAAAATGACTCATCACCTTTGTCTTCCTGCATTAATTAGGCTGTTTGTATGTGTAACTTGATAAGTAGTGGGGGTGAAATGAGTACAAGCAAACATGGTGTCAGGGTACAGCCTTCGCAAACCCTCTGCAAGCAGCTTGGGTTAATATTTGATTACTTCCTGCACTTCAGTGCTAACATTTTTATCAACAATGATTTATGATTAGGTAGGAATTGCTTATACTGTGGAAGCTTATCAGCTGACCTGGGTGCAGAGAAGTTAAATTTAGTTCTGTTCATTTGTTTGACTAAATTGCCTTAAGTTGTATATCTTTTTTCTGTAGTCCCACTATTGGCATGGACAAACACAGATGCAAACATAGACATTTATTAATAAATAAAGCAGTGAATGAAGACAAGCACAAACAGAAAAAAACTGATGAGCTCAGAAACAGAACTATATAAATCTTTATATAAAAGTGGAAAATAAATAGATCACTTCATTTTATTCCTTTCAGATGACTGATGGACCATATGGAAATAACTGAGATGGGTAAAATATGTATTTACAAGGGACCATTTCAGCCAGAACAGTGAAAGCATTACGGTTAGTATCCAGAGCATATGAATCAGTTTGATTTTAATAAGATCACTTCTCCTTTGATGTGTTGATTAAAATGTTTCACTTTCTATACCATTATATTTATAAAAATGTAGTCAGCTGTCACTTTGTTGATATTTACATATGCTTAGGCTGCTGTAAGAAATAAGAATTATTGTAATTGTTTCAAGTTAGAATGTAAAGAAATAATCTGTTTTTAAGGAATGCATAGCATGTATTGTAACAGGGCTTGTTATTCACTAAATTCACTTATGTCAAAATACACAATGTACATGTCAGATCCTTGAGCACTTTCCCCACCACATTATTTACATTGTCATTTGTTAACCAGATCGCAACTTTTTGAGGAGTGACTAAGCAATCTATATCTAATTAAATGACTTTCTCAGAATCACTCATTCTAAATTTCAAGACTGAGGAAGTTGAAACAAGGGTAACAGTTTAAAAAAATGTGGTTAACATTGCTGCTTCACAGTTTTTGGGACTGTAGTTTGGTTCCCAGATGGGGTGATTTCTGTTTGAAGTTGATTGTCCTCTCTTTGGTATCTATAAGGACTTAGTTTCCATCTACATCCCCTATGGAGATAGCTGGACTGGTAGCATGCGCATGTATGTGTGTTTGTGTGTGTGTAAAACATATGCACATGTATGCTCCTAGGACTGTTTGATGTCTCTCGCCATTTTCTTTGCTTTTGGCAATAGGCTGTTGCTTTCCATGACCCTACAGTTGGTAAAGAAAGTATTGAAGATGGATGGAACAGTGTCAACCAGGTCAATCTTGCCTATAACTTGGCACATTAAAGTTAACATACATAATGCATACAAGTTAAAATCCATCTAAGACTAGACCAACAAGAAGTGGGATGCAAATTAAAATATCTAGTTTTTAAGAATCTGGTGACTAAAAAGTCCATCAGAATGCCACGTGGAATAGTTGCATCTCAAGAAACTGCCTAAATAAGTACTGGAAATCACATTTAAGAAGCTGCCTGTGTAGCAAAATCCAGAGGTTAGAATGTCTGTCATCCCCAAGGCAGACAACTGACGTACATGAGATGGCCAATAGGAAACTGACAGCTCCTTCATATAGGCAGGAGACTGGACACTAAAGAAATTAAAAATGCTGCAAGGTTTGAAGAGTGATTTGGTACTTGCCAAGGAGCCATCATAGAGAAAGATGATTTTAGTTATCTGGCTGTATTCAGAGGCACAAGCAAGGAGTCTTACTCATTTTTCCCTTATTCTGTTCTGTGAAGTGCAGTGTTCGAAAACCCCATATACAAGGCATTGTAGTAATCCATATAAGAAATTAATAGGGCCTGAAGTGCCACTGGTAGTTCCTCAAGTGGAATGAAGGAATTAATACAAGGGATGACCCTCAGTTTTTGTGAACATAACTGGGCAAGAACTGGCAACCATTCCAGAGGTGCCAGCTGGTCATCAAGAATTACTTCATGGTTACACATCTTGGGTATAAACTTCAGTGTATTATGCTTATAGACGACACTAAGAGCAGGAGAGGTTTTTGATATGGTATGGAAGGTCATGAGAAAAAGATGTTAGAGTGGCAGATTTTTGCAGCTATTAATTGACATTCTTATTAATAGGTTGTCAGTTTTGGGATTTTCAGAGTTGTCAGTTTGGTTCAAGTAATTCATAAGCACCTAAGAAAAGTAGTGATAAAGTATATCTCCACCAGAATAACTGTGGTATTGTTAACATTGCTATCAAACTACATACCCAGTGAAAATAAATCTAGACCCAAATTGATCCCTTTGGAAATCTGTAGTTAAAAGGGTAGGCAGAGGATGAATTAATCCCAGAAACTACCCTCTAAATAAGGCCATAGAGACAGCAGGCATAGGGTCTATGTTAAAAGATTGAACAACGAAAACACTGAAGTTCAGTTTATTGAGAAGAGAGCATTGAAGCATTAAATTATCAAAAGCAGACTTCTTTGAGTCTTACCACATCAGATTGCAATAGTTGGCTAACAGCTGCGTGTAACTTAGAATGACTATAAATATTTACTACCATCATGTTATACTTACCAAAAGTAACATGTAAGATGCTAACATCGCAACTGTTAACCAGCTATTGCTATTCAATGTGGTGAGATTCTAAGAAATCTGTTTTCGATAATTAAATCTTTCAATGCTCTCATCTCAATGACCTTAGATTAGATGTTTTAGTCATTTGATTTTTTTAACATAGACTCACAGGCATACAATTCAAGAAATATCCTGTTCCAAAAGTTTCAGGGGTTTAACCCTGTCAAAAGTAGTAAACAGATCAAGAAGTACTTGAAAATCATTATTACCACCTGTAAAACTATTTCTCATGCTTGGATGGCATTTCCAAAGTCACCCAGGAAGGGGGTGGGGGGTCTAATCAGGGCAGTAGTTTCATTTACATGTTTGTTTAAGTTCACTGGCTAGATTTCTCAGTAATCACATGGCTTGCTTGCATATTAATAACGGATCTATAATGAGTGATCAACAACACTTTCATCAAGTGATGTGTGATTTAATACAAATGAAACTACTTTCTCCTAACTTCGGCGGTAACTCTTTTGCAGGGCTTCCTTCTACCCCCACACAGTCAAACTTAAGTATACCTACTCTGAAGGTATGCAACAGTGGAGAAAAAAGAAAACTCCACTGTTGGTGAAAGTTGTTTTGTTCATTATGTTCGATTGTTCAGCACTCGATAAAAGTGCTGGCAGTAGAATGACAAGAACCTATAATAAGCCAGGACACAAATAATAGCACCAGTGTATTTCCAAGCTACGTTTTCAATAACTTACCTAATAAAAAGAAGGTTAGAGATAAGGTGATAGCTGCCAGAATGCCCATCTGCAAGGCATAATTCCTGAGAATTGGAGTAGTCGGTGCTTTATTTTAAAAAAGGTGGGAACATGTTGTTCTTCAGAGGGAATTGGACAATACTTAAAAGAAAAAAGTTACAGTACCCCCAGGCAAGATATATACAGCCTGGTAGTTCTAGGATAATTTACACATGAACTCAGAGATTGTAAGGTTTTCAAATTCATCCAAAGTCTGTTCTGGCAAGTCTGCCATGGACAACTGAAAACCCACTATGCACTGCCTAAAGTACTGACCCCTTGCCTAATTGAGTCCACCTCCTCTGTGAAAAATCAAGCAAGTATTTCAGAGTTCTGAAAATTAATGCCTTTCTTGGTGATCAGAGAGGCTGAGCTGCACATAACTCCAGCTATTCTAAAAAGCATAACAGGTCAGTTTCTCGTAGGATAGAGCTCTAGGACAAACAAAATACTTTCTTATGAGAGATCTTTGATGGATACCAAGGATAATGTAGACCCAGTACCAGTTTACCCTCCAAGAGGCAATTATATCACCATCACCATTCTATCTATATCCCTGTTGTGCAATGAGACTAGTTTAAAATTGTACTGACTATTCCTTGCAGCAACAAAAGCAGGCCATGCAGCCAACGGGACAAAATGATCAGGAGCTGCTGCCACAGAGGTGTTACTCTGTAACAAGCAGCTCAAGATAATTCATGCCACAGTCCTGAAGGTACACCCAGCCATTCTGGATCATTTACACTACAGTCCTAAAGGAGATGAGTGATGAGACACCTAGCCATTCTGATTCATTTACACTACAGTTCTGAAGGAGCTGAATGAGGAGACACCTAGCCATTTTGGATCATTTGCATTTCAGTCTTAGAGGAGCTGAGAAGAGAAGACACCCAGCCATTCTGGATCATTTACACTACAGTCCTAAAGGAGCTGAATGAGGAGACACCTAGCCATTTTGGATCATTTGCATTTCAGTCTTAGAGGAGCTGAGAAGAGAAGACACCCAGCCATTCTGGATCATTTACACTACAGTCCTAAAGGAGCTGAATGAGGAGACACCTAGCCATTTTGGATCATTTGCATTTCAGTCTTAGAGGAGCTGAGAAGAGAAGAGAAGACACCCAGCCATTCTGGATCATTTACACTACAGTCCTAAAGGAGCTGAATGAGGGGGCACCTAGCCATTCTGGATCACTTGCACTGCAGTCTTGGAAGAGCTAAATAAGAAGGGGAGGCACTCTGAAGTTCTGGACCATTTGCACCTCAGTTTATGAGGAGCTAACTGAGGAGAAGAGATACCCAGAAGTTCTGGATTATTTTTGCACTTTACTCCTGGAAGAGCCCTATGATGTTAGGAAACAACTAGAAGTTCTGGATCATTTACAATGTAGTCCTGGAGGGTCTTGCCGAAGACAGGAGATACCAAAAGGCTCTGGGTCATTTACACTGCAGTTCTGGAAGAGCTGATTGCAGGACAGGAGACAAATTTGTGGTTAACATTTAACAAATTTCTATACTTTTCCAGCTCAGCATTGAAAGGTATAAACAGGGAAGTCCATGTGGTGGTCAGAACAAGAAACTGGCTCCAGCTTCAAGCCAAGAATAATCATCCTATGTTGGAACACAAAATTCAGCCATGCCAGTGGTTGGCAGACATAATGACCTTATTGAATGTAAAGCCTTTCATAATGGTTGCAACTTTTTAACAAAATTAATCTAATTGTCATCAACAAAAAATACTGAAACTGCTCAGCACTAACCAGTATGACCAGTATGACAGAACCAACAGTTTCCCAATGATGAAATACATGAACTCTTCCATTAAGGCTTTAAAGAATATCACAACTAAAATGTTAATGCACATGTTAAATGCAGTTACAAACCAGATATAACACTGTTTATTTTTCTGGTCACTTTCTCAGTATCTTTCTTGGATGTTTCCTTTTAAAATCCCTGATAATAAAATTAAATAAAAATAGGCAATAGTATCTAATGCAATGATATGCAAGCATATTGTTTCACATAGCAGGGATGATGAAGTTACTGAGTACAGAATTTAACAAACATTGATTGATTGTGGAGCTTTCATAGCATCTAAACAAAGTGGTGATGTCTCTTTAAACTATGTTTTAAGGTGCAGAGAGATGTAACCTTAAATAAGCATTTTATATAAGTTATACGATTTGTATATATTTTCATACTACTTGCTGTTCCTGACTTTTATTTCTCAGAAGTTTTTATAGATGCATTTAAGAAATGTAACATAACGGCTGTTGTTTTTCACATTTCAAATGCTGTAGTGCAGTATTTCTTGTAGCATCAGCATTATCATTTGAACATAATTGTGACATTATTCATTAAGGAACTGTTATCATTTGACTCATTTAATGTATGAAAAGGTGTATGGAGTATCACCTGGGTTTCTTCTGCTAGAGAAATGTGTGTGCTTACACGGAAGCTTGTGGAATTCATGGTCTGCTGATCGGACTTTGGGTTTGGTCTGTATTTTCATAATTTAGAGACTGTTTTTGTGATATTTTGATGATCTTGCCACCTTTTTACACTTTAAGAACCACCAGCTAATAACAGGTATTTATTTATGAGTTACTGTGTATGCCTGTTTTCATTTTACTATCCTTTGCTCTGGCTCAAAGTAACCATTAATTCCATTATGACACATTAAGTTTAGGATCAAGCCATTTAGACTAATACACAGCACTTATCAACTGCCATCACATCAAAAAGTGAGGAGGTGCTTAGGTGGGATTCCCTTGAAAAGTAAACCAATGGAATAATTACCTAGTCTTCTAATATCTGCTCCCACTATCTCAAATTGAGAACAAAACTGAACTATAGATAAAGATCAATATACTGAATCCCACCAGTTAATATCAGAAGGAGGTTTTGTAACCATAAATCTAGACCAACTCAGCAAAATCAACCTTGAACTGAATTTTTTAACCAATAAATACAGAGGGAGATATCATCTGATTTTTTCTCTGTGGTCTGTATCATAGCCTTTATGTCAAAACTCTCACATTAACCAGCATTGCCCAAAAACGATGGGTGAGAATCCATTAACAGCAATAAACCCTACTTTGCATGGCTAAAAAATAAAACTATTAAGAGGAAACATAAACTTTTTAAAGGACTCACCAGGCCTCGTGTTAATTTATTAAAAGTTATCTGAGTGAGGCTCTGATGAGTCTGTGAGAGCAACACAATCTGAGAAAAACAAGAACATTTAAATGGCAGATGTTCTTTGTCTTAAGCCTAAAATGATCATTTCTGTTTTGAAAAAGGAACAAAATGCATGGATCTTCTATAACCTATGTTTTGTAACTTCATCTGCCTTCTGCAGAGCTGGGGCTAACTGCATACCTCAATAATGGAATGATTTTACTTCATAAAAGTAAGAAAACCTTGAACAGAGATGCTAGGAAGTAAAAAAGTCAAACAAAATGCAAACGTTGCATTTTGCACAGATGGGCTTGACATTTGTCAGAAGAACAAATGTTTTTTTTCAAATCGCTTTTGGGTGGGCAATAATTACAGTAACAGACTGACTATAAATAATGAGAGCTTAAATATTTTGCCATTGCAGTGGTATAGTCTAGCAGCTAGTGCATAGTATGAGTTGTAGTTCCTGTGGTACAGGGCTTAATTGCTTGATTCCTCATTTGCCTACTGTATGATCTTAAGCAAGACTCTTAAGCAAACATTACTCGAGGGTTGTCCCTGAGAAGAATCTGTATTCAGTATGCCTATCTGGTTAACAAATCGATCATATTATTATAATCAAAGATGTTGAAGCTCTAATTGCCCAAGTTAGAGCTCTAAGAAGAGTGCAAATCGAAATGGTTAGAGGAATGATCTCTAACTAGATCTTCTTAACCAATATAAAATGTTGTGATATTCTAATTAAAAGCTTGATTTTAGCAGCTGCTTCCTGATACAATTTGTGAACTAAACAAACAATACTCTGAGGAAAAAATATACTAGAAAGGTTTGAAATAAAATGCCCATCTAAATCTACGTTACTAAATGCCTTCTTGGAATCTAAATCAAAAAGTACTAATGGTGACTTGGAGCTACTTACACTATGCCAAAAGAAGCGTCTCAATATTATCAGGTGGTCTTCAGTTGTCAACTAAGCTACACAGATCATGTCTGATGAGGCATGGTTTAAGGTGGTCAATCCGTTTACCAGTATAGACATGGACAGTTTATAGTTCAAATTCAAGACTGAATAAGATATTTGGGAAGCTGGATATTCAGGATCTGTATCTGGTATAAGAATTACTGATATAGTTTCCTACCAACTTAGTGGAAACACCCAGTAGCAATAACCTTATTCTTAATTCTCAATGTACAAGGCAATAATGTCTAATCAGTTAATCAATATAATTCATCTGAACGCCCATTAGGATTTGACAATTTACCACCTATATGTCTCAAGAAAGCCTCATATAACTCACTAAGACATGTTTTTGGAAGCATGCCTCTGCAGTTATGTCATCTATATGGATTAAAGTTGCATTTATGTTTTAGCATTGAAAAGCTAAATATAAATCTTGCCTGCATGTAACATCATCACCTCTTTTCTTATGTTTATATGGGTCAGTGTGTTGCATCAACTTCAATTTCCTATTGTCTTCGATAGGGACTAAATTGTTGGCAGTACTATATACAAGAAACTCAGTGAATAACATGCTACTAATGATGGTCTCAATATTGTAGACCACAACAATGCCAAAACGTGTTACAGGTACATGTATAAATATCACATAGCTTACTCATGTTAATTGAGGCAGGAAAATGTTTTGTATTAAAAATGACAACTGCTTGCCTGTATAACTAAGACAAAAGAAAACTTTGTAAGAAGGCAGCATTAAAACAGCTGAAAGAAAGTTTAGTTGTGATTATTCACATTTTTAAATGTTTTATATCAAACAAAGTATGAAGTATTGTTTCTTTGAGTCTATATTATATATTCGAAGTTTCAAAACTTTGTACGTCATATAATCAAACTTATATGACCGAAGTTTTAAAAATTTTAACAAACAAAAGCAACAAAATGATAGGGGCTGCAGCAGCTATCATACATCAACATGTGGAAGAGGCTGAGGGTGGTGAGGATGAGAATGCTATTGACAAAGCCACAGTGAGGAGATGGAGAAGAGTGTACATAGCCAGGGTTACCTACCAAGGGCTACATGAGCTGGAGATAGTGGAGTGCTATAGGGTGGACAGGGACCTCCTACATCAAATTGTTGAGCTGTGCTGGCCACGCCTGACACACAGAATTAATAGAGGGGAACCCATCCCAGTGGATAACAAGGTATGTGCAGGCCTAAGAATACTAGCCACAGGTACCTAACAAAGGCCAACTGGGGATCTCACAGGCATCAGCATCCAGGATACTCCACCAGTTCCTGGATGCCATGTCAGCACATACCAGTGAACACGTATATTTCCGCATCACCCATGAGGCGCTGACCAGCAATATGCAATATGTGCCTCTTCCACCAAATAGCAGAATACCCTGAGGTAGTGGGTGCTATAGACTGCACGCATATATGCATCAAAGCACCACCCGGTAAGCAGGGTAGCATTTACATCAACTGCAAGGGCTTCCCCTCCATCAACTGCCAGGTCATATGTGATGCCCAGGGCATTATAATGAATGTATGTGTTGGCTGCCCTGAAAGCTATCATGACGCCCACAGCTGGCATCTGATGCAGCTGTATCAGAGATTTGCCAGTGGGGACATCCCTTATGATCACCTAGTAGGGGACGCTGGTTACTTACTGGAGCCGTGTCTGATGACACCCGTCAGAAATGCACACACACCCAAACAAGAACTTCATAATGAGGCACACGCACAGACCAGAATCACAGTAGAGCATGTATTTGGGATGCTCAAGCCAAGGTTCCAGTGTCTGGACACATCTGGTGGAGCCTTGCAGTACTCACCAGCTACATGTATCCAAATTGTCATTGTATGTGCCATGCTACACAATATGATCCTGCAGAAATAGCTGCAGCAGGAACAGCATGGGACAGGGCCACACAGCCCCCCACCATTGCCAAGGCCTGCACAGGCACAGAGTGACTCAGAGGAGGAACAACCTGAGCCTGCCCCAGTAGGCAGAAGGAGGCATGCCCAGTATGCCCTAGCCTTGGCAAAGAGGTAACACATAGCACATACGCTGACACAGTAGGCACCCAGGGAATGACACCTCTCTCTGACTCGCACATACAGTAAAAGGGATGACAAACATGACACTACCTGTGCTTAACCATGTATAGGGAGTGTACTATGTGCATCTGACATAGTCATCCCTCCAGCACCATCCTCAGTACTGGCACAGCCACAAGATAAGTCACTCTTCCTACCATCCTACCAATTGCCAAATGGAGTAGTATGTGTTGTTACTTTTATCTATGGTATGAATATGAGCATGCAAGGGAATTGGATGGCTGAATGGGATGCCAGCAGATAGTAGACACCCATAGTGGCAGCATGAGATCTGTAACAAATACTTGTGTCACCATAGTAGCCAGTACTAGACAAGGTGACAAAACCCACTGCAGGAAATGTGCTGGGCCACGTGTGTCCATATTACATGCACATGCCAGTCAGGGAGGCTCACATACCCAACAACAGTCCCAGCCAGCAGGACAGGTGTAGACAAACACAAATAAAGGCAGTGCTAAGACCTCTGATTGATGGCTATGGGTAACATCCCCCAGGCCTACACAGACAGATTACAACGGGTCAGGCAGTGGGATGTTAATTCTGAAGGGTAAGAAGTCAGAAACTGAAATGCATGTCAATCAAACCTAAGACCTGTAGTACACTGATATGTCTCTAGTCAGCATGACAGGTTAGAATATAGAATGAAATGGAGTACCTGACATACCAGTACAGTCATAGCAAATCTGTACAAGTGTCAGGTGTGCCCCCCAATCCTATGTAGAAATGTAGTAACAGTCAGGTGTGCCCCCCCACACACAATCCTATGTAGAACTGTAGTAACAGTCCTATGTAGAATTGTAGTAACAGTCAGGTGCGCCCCCTCAAGCCTATGTAGAAATGTAGTAACAGTCAGGTGTGCCGCCCTAATCCTATGTAGACACAGTAATAGTCAGGTGTGCCCCCCAATCCTATGTAGAAATGTAGTAACAGTCAGATATGCCCCCCCAGTCCTAGGTAGACACGTAGTAACACACAGGTGTGCCCCCCAGTCCTATGTAGAAATGTAATAACATGTATGTATAGGTATAATAACAGTCGAGCACAGATTACCTGAGCTGGCCAAGGTCGCAGGATAGATTGTAGCATGTGTACAATATGCAGGTTTGCGTGTGTTAGGATGGTGTGTGTTGTATATTATGTGAGAGTAGTCAGTATGTATCCATGGTGAGGTGTGTCCTGGTGGCCATTGCCAAGTACTGCTGATGACAGGGCTAAGTTTTCACAGCTGCAGTGTCAAACACAATGCTTCCCAGTATAACACATTCCAGCAGTAAGCTATAGTAAATGTTTGGAAGTAATATGTGTCACCATCTGAAAGATGGACTTGGCATGAATGTCGGCCTAGATATACAAGCAGTACACAGGGGGAAGTACCCCAGACAGACAGTGTACAATATGTAACTGTCAAATAGACACACCCTTGGAATTGTACATACAGGTTTGCAGGACATTATCTGGGCTTGTAGTGGGGAATACCAATGTCATCTGGCCAAACACTGGCAGATCACAAAGGTCATAGGAATGATGTATTGAGAAACAGTTGATGTCCTTGCACACGCCAGCATAAGTGGAATGCCCCATGCATATCTGTGAGTCAGATGCAAGTAGTGTCCATAGCACACATGCATTCAGCTCACCCCACGACCACCCACAAGTTACTCTCTGTCCTTATCTCTGCTGTTGGGTATGAGTACAATATGACTCCCACCTGTGTATGGCAATAGTGAAAGAATGCAGCATGCAGAGCAAGTGTTCCATGCAGGTGTGTCCCTAGCTGTAAGCATCACCCTGCCAGCATCCACACCACTGGTTCAATACTGACTGAATGTACTGGCATGAACACCTTGCACACCTACTCTGTCACCCCAGGGGAATATAGTGCATCACAGTCTGGGACTGTAGTACTGAAAGAATGCAATGGTCTGCTACAGCTGGCCTGCATCACTACCAAATGGCCTACAGTCCTCTGCCAAAGGCCTGTGTCTCACCCATACTGCCAATGTATGTTATGTCATGGACTTCCAAATAAAAACATAACACAGTCCACAGAACCCAAATGCAAGGCCATGTGGACAAATCACAGTAACATGTAAGGTGGTTCACACAGCTTATCTAGATCTCGCCAAGGCTTTTGAAACCATCCCCCAATCTGGAATTATAGATAAGCTCACTAAACTAGGTATAAATCCCTATGTCACAAGATGGGTTGCCAACTGGCTCATGGACAGAACATACACTGTGAAAGTTGCAGACTCCAAATCCGACTTCAGACCAGTGACAAGTGGAGAACCACAGGGTTCAGTCGTGGGTCCTCTCCTGTTTGGTATCTACTTCTCTGAAGTACAGGCTAACACAGAAGGTCTTTGGCTAACAAAGTTTGCAGATGATTGCAAACTAGGAGCCATAATCAAAACTCCTAATGATGTGGACATACTACAAAAGGGCCTCACTGCGACAGATGCCTGGTGTCAAAGCCATGGCCTGAAGTTCAATGTCAAAAAGTGTATTGTCATCCCCTTTGGTAAAAACTCTGTACCCATGAACTACCACATAAGTGATAGTCTACTTAATGCCGAAAGTATGATAAGAGACCTTGGGACACAGGTGGACAGTAGTCTCTCCTTTGATAATCACATCACCACAGTGGTCAGGAAATCCTTCTACATGGCTCACCTCATCACAAAAGGTTTCTCATCAGAAAAAAAAGAGGTCATTGTTCCCCTCTACTTATCACTCATTAGACCCATTATAGAGTACAACGCCCCTTTTGGTATGTACCTCACAAGATATCTACAACAACTGAAAAGGCCACAGAAATACCTCACAAAGAGGATTACTGGCCTCAGATAGATGCCCTACGCAGACTGTCTCAAAAAACTCTGTCTTTACTCTGTCACATATCGCCTACTTTAAGGCGATCTCTGCCTAACATACAAAGCTATGTCAAACTCAGAGCTGTTGGACATGCTCCACTTAAAGAAATCCCAGTCCCTCCGAGCTACATGCTCTAGGGACCTAAACCTTGTCACCACAATAAACAGAACATGCTGGAGGGATAGATTCCTGTCCCAGAGACTTCCCATACTCTGGAGCAGACTACCTATCTATGTCAAACATAGCCCCTCATTAGTACTCTTCATGAAAAATCTTGATGATTGGATGGGAAATAGGAAATTCACCCCAAGGATCACTTCTGTGGCTCTGCTCAACAGGGGCACAGGAAAATAATTTTCTTGGGTGGCAAAAGCCAGGGTACCTTTTTGGCTAGGTTTATATAGGCCCTAGGGCTAATAGCCTAGTACCTACCTATGAACCTATAAACCTATGAACCATGTCCTACTGCATCAACTGTGGACCAACACCAAATTATTGCTGTGATGAGGTGATAACTATAGGGAAAATATCAGATAGTGTTTGCATAATGTGCGAAAGAGGATAGAATAATAGAGGGGGGTGAGAGTATGGGTGGCATGGAGTGTATGAAGTCCGAAACTCAGCCGTGTGTACATACTATCCCTGACTGCAAACACAAGAATGGGTGGCTACAACCTTGCTCATGAACCACAATGTTTAGGAGTAATGTCCAGAATCATGACCACTGCCTCTGGGTAACCTGTGTGAAGCTGTACAGCTGTGAGGTATGGCCAAAGCAGGATATGGCCATACTGTCAAGTTGGTGGATGTACAAGCATGGGATCCTCTGCCAACACTGTACCAAGGTGCTGAACCATTTACACAGACCCAGCATCAGGTGTCTGCAGCTTCGCCTCCATAATGGCATGAGTGTGCAAGAATATGTAGGCTGCTGACAACAATACTGGACACAGCTGCATTCACCCTGTGTTCCCCAGGACATCACTGCAAGCAAATATGTCTAACTGACAGGACTTGGTGACATAAAACATCACAATGTATAACAGTATATATGTCTGAATATCTCTGCTAACACCAGGACCATATAGCAGAAGCAGCACAGACACAATTACCTACAATAACCCACTAACCTTTGCCCATTTTCACTCCCATATTGTCAACTGATCTACAGATATCCTGCAAAAACAGTTTGCTAGCTGTAGGTGTAGAACACAAAAGTCTGCACTGGTGTACAATCTACCTGGAATGGATTCACACATTCAATACAAAAGGTCATACTGGGCATGCTCACACACGTAAAGAAATGAAGCCTATGTCAGGCAACAACAGTGGACCATACATATCTGACAGTCACAGATGTTAGTGCATACACACCTCAGTATGCATCAGTCATGCTTTGCACACACATTGGATAGGAATACACACATATATCTAAGGACAACACGCTATAATAGCCCAAAAGTACACATAGATAGATGTGTGGAAGAGAGTGACAGTGACAAAGAGCTTTCCATCATGAGGCCTGTCCCACCCAGCAACATCCAATTGGCTAAAACCACATGATGTGCAAATGTTAATCACCGTTGACATTTGCTTCTAGAATCCCTCAGCATTATAGTGTCTGTAGTGCAAGTGCTAACTGTGCAACATTACTGCACAAGTCAGTAGTCATCTAACAGTTGTATACACCTACCTGTGGAATATAAACCTGTGTGTTTCTGAGTGTGGCGTGTCTGCCTCTAGATGAATGGGTTATGGCCCATGCACACACACTGCACTCCCCATTGCCCTACTATGGCATGCCTGCTGATGTCATCACCTTGAAATACATTTTGGGAAAGGATGAGCCCAATAATCTCTGTGGCGCATCCTATAACTTTGTAATGCTGTAGTGTGATATACTAGTTAAGTAGGAATTCTACTCCCAAATGTGGCAACTGTGTGTGTTTGTCTGTGTAGGGATCAATGCTCTTTAGGCCAGTCACACTCACTACAATTTCAAATGCCCTACTTTGGCATGCCTGCTGATATCATTCACCATGAAATACACCTTTGGGGAAGGAGTAGCCCACTAATCTTAGTGGCGTGTCTTATAACTACATAATGCTGTAGTGTAATATACTAGTTAGGTAGGAGTTCTGTTCTCAGACATAGCAAGTGTGGCTGTTTGCATGTATGTTTGTCTGTATAGGGAATGCTTTTGAGGCCATTCACAGTCACTACAAACTCCATCTCCCTTCTTCGGCAAGCCTGCTGATGTCATTCACTTTGAAATACACCTTTGGGGAAGGAACAACCCAGTAATCTCCATTGTACAACCTATAACTGCATAATGCTATAGTGTGATAAACTAGTTAGGTAGGATTTCTGTCCCCAGACATGGTAAGTGTGGATGTTTCTGTGTGTGTGTGTTTGTTTGTCTGTATAGGAAGCAATGCTTTTGAGGCCATTCACAGTCACTACAACTTCCAGTGCCCATCTTTAGCAAGCCTGCTGATGTCATTCACTTTGAAATACACCTTTGGGGAAGATGTAGCCCAGTAATATCCATGGCACATTCTATAACTGTATAATGCTGTAGTGTGATAAACTAGTTAGGTAGGAGTACTATTCCCAGACATGCTAAGTGTGGATGTGTGTGTGTTCATTTGTCTGTGTAGGGAGCAATGCTTTTGAGGCCATTCACAGTCACTACAACCTCCAGTGCACTTCTTTGGCAAGCCTGCTGATGTCATTCACTTTGAAATACACCTCTGGGGAAGAAGTAGCCCTGTAATCTCCATGTTGTGTCATATAACTGCGTAATGCTGTAGTGCGATATACCTAGTTAGGTAGGAGTTCTATTCCCAGACATGGCAAATGTGGATGTGTGTTTGTTTGTCTGTGTAGGGAACAATGCTTTTGAAGCCATTCACAGTCACTACAACTTCCAGTGCCCATCTTTGGCAAGCCTGCTGATGCCATTCACTTTGAAATACACCTTTATGAAAAAGAAGCTCATTAATCTCTGCGGTGCATTCTATAACTGCATAATGCTGTAGTGTGATAAACTAGTTAGGTAGGAGTTCTATTTCCAGATATGGCAAGCGTGTGTTTGTCTGTGTAGGGAGCAATGCTTTTGAGGCCATTCACAGTCACTGCAACCTCCAGTGTCCATCTTTTGCAAACCTGCTGATGTCATTCACTTTGAAATACACCTTTGGGAAAAGGGTAGCCCAGTAATCTTTGTGATGCATCCTATAACTGTGTAATGTAGTGCAATAAACTAGTTAGATAGGAGTTCTATGCCCAGATGTGGCAACTGTGAAACTCTGTATGTGTGTGTGTGTAAGATCAATATTTTTTCGCCACCCACAGTCACTACGCACACCTACAAATGGAGAACATTGATAACTGTGCAGTAACAGAGACCTGATCCAAGCCTCCAGAGATCACGCCTTCAATACCAGGTACAGCTCTCACCACACCTGTTGGCCACCAAACCAGGACCAAAACAATAAAGGTGGAGGAGTGTT